>NC_080386.1:16321567-16541567 GCF_014773155.1 Arachis stenosperma | reverse complement strand
AAATCCCATGCATTCATAGTGTTCTTCATGATCTTCAAGTTGTTCTTGACAAGTCTTCTTGTTTGATCTTGATGATTTCTTGTTTTGTATCTTTTCTTGTTTTTCATGTGCATTTTTGCATTGATATTTTCCATGCATTAAAGATTTCTAAGTTTGGTGTCTTGCATGTTTTCTTTGCATCAAAAATTTTTTTCAAAAATATGTTCTTGATGTTCATCATGATCTTCAAAGTGTTCTTGGTGTTCATCTTGACATTCATAGCATTCTTGCATGCATCTTGAGTTTTGATCCAAAATTTTCATGTTTTGGGTCATTTTTGTGTTTTTCATTAAAAATTCAAAAATCAAAAAATATTTTTTCCTTATTTCCCTCCAAATTTCGAAATTTTGGGTTGACTTGGTCAAAAAAATTTTAAAATTAGTTGTTTCTTACAAGTCAAGTCAAAATTTCAATTTTAAAAATCTTATCTTTGTAAAATCTTTTTCAAAAATCATATCTTTTTCATTTTCTTTATAAGTTTCGAAAATTTTAAAAATCTTTTTCAAAATATTTTCAAAATCTTTTTCTTATCTTTATATCAAATTTTCGAAAATTAGCTAACAATTAATGTGATTGGTTCAAAAATTTGAAGTTTGTTACTTTCTTGTTAAGAAAGGTTCAATCTTTAAAGTTCTAGAATCTTATCTTGTAGTTTCTTGTTAGTTAAGTCTTTTTAAAAATTAAATCTTTTTCAAAATATCTTTTTCTTAAAACTTTTATTTTATCTTTATCTTATCTTTTTCAAAAATTTTATCTTTCTCAAAATTTGATTTCAAAATATCTTAACTAACTTCCTATCTTCTTATCTTTTTCAAAATTTGATTTCAAATTTTTTTTTTCCAATCAACTAACTAACTTGTTGTTTGTTTCTTATCTTTTTCAAAATCACCTAACCACTTTTCCCTCTCTAAGTTTCGAAAATATCTCTCTCTTTTTCAAAAATTCTTTTTAATTAATTGTTTTATGTTTAAATTTTAATTATAATTTATTTCTAATTTTCGAAAACCACTAACCCCTTTTCAAAATTATTTTCGAAATCTCTCTTCTCTTTTCTTCTTCTATTTAATTATTTAATTACTAACACTTCTCTTCACTTCTCTTCATCCAAAAATCCGAACCTCCTTCTTCATTCTTCTACCCCTTTCTTTTTCTACTAACATAAAGGAATCTCTATACTGTGACATAGAGGATTCCTCTTTCTTTTCTTGTTTTCTTCTTTTTCATATGAGCAGGAACAGGGATAAAGGCACTCTTGTTGAAATTGATCCAGAACCTGAAAGGACTCTGAAGAGAAAATTAAGAGAAGCTAAGTTACAACAATCCAGAAACAACCTTTCAGAAATTTTCGAACAAGAGAAGGAGATGGCAGCAGAAAATAATAATAATAATGCAAGGAGAATGCTTGGTGACTTCACAAAGCCAACGTCCAAATTTGATGGAAGAAGCATCTCCATTCCTGCCATTGGAGCCAATAACTTTGAGCTGAAACCTCAGCTAGTTGCTTTAATGCAACAAAACTGCAAGTTTTATGGACTTCCATCTGAAGATCCTTACCAGTTTTTAACTGAGTTCTTGCAGATCTGTGAGACTGTAAAGACGAATGGAGTTGATCCTGAGGTCTACAGACTCATGCTTTTCCCTTTTGCTGTAAGAGACAGAGCTAGAATCTGGTTGGATTCACAACCTAAGGATAGCCTGGACTCCTGGGATAAGCTGGTCACTGCCTTCTTAGATAAATTCTTTCCTCCTCAAAAGCTGAGCAAGCTGAGAGTGGATGTTCAAACCTTCAAACAAAAAGATGGTGAATCCCTCTATGAAGCTTGGGAAAGATACAAGCAGCTGACCAAGAGATGTACATCTGACATGTTTTCAGAATGGACCATATTAGACATATTCTATTATGGTCTCTCTGAATTTTCGAAAATGTCATTGGATCACTCTGCAGGTGGATCTATTCACCTGAAGAAAACGCCTGAAGAGGCCCAAGAGCTCATTGACATGGTTGCAAATAACCAGTTCATGTACACCTCTGAGAGGAATTCCGTGAACAATGGGATACCTCAGAAAAAAGGAGTTCTTGAAATTGATACTCTGAATGCCATATTGGCTCAGAACAAAGTGTTGACTCAACAGGTCAACATGATCTCTCAAAATCTGAATGGATTGCAACATGCATCCAACAGTACTAGAGAGGCAGCTTCTGAAGAAGCTTATAATCCTGAGAACCCTGCCATGGTAGAGGTTAATTACATGGGTGAACCTTATGGAAACACCTATAACTCATCATGGAGAAATCATCCAAATTTCTCCTGGAAGGATCAACAAAAGCCTCAACAAGGCTTTAACAATGGTGGACGCAATAGGCTGAACAATAGTAAGCCATATCCATCATCTTCTCAGCAACAGACAGAGAACTCTGAACAAACCAATTCTAATTTAGCCAATATAGTATCTGATCTGTCAAAGGCCACTTTCAGTTTCATGAATGAAATAAGATCCTCCATTAGAAATCTGGAGGCACAAGTGGGCCAGCTGAGTAAGAAAGTTATTGAAACTCCTCCCAGTATTCTCCCAAGCAATACAGAAGAAAATCCAAAAGGAGAGTGCAAGGCCATTGACATAGTCAATATGGCCGAATGCACAAAGGAGGAGGAGGACGAAAATCCTAGTGAGGAAGACCTCCTGGGACGTTCCTCAAGCAAGAAGGAGTTTCCTATTAAGGATCCTGAGGAATCTGAAGCTCATCTAGAGACCATAGAGATTCCTTTAAATCTCCTTCTGCCATTCATGAGCTCTGAAGAATATTCATCCTCTGAAGAGAACGAAGATGTGACTGGAGAGCAAGTTGCTCAATACTTAGGAGCTATCATGAAACTGAATGCCAAGCTGTTTGGTAATGAGACTTGGGAAAGTGAACCTCCCTTGCTCATTAGTGAACTGGATACCTAGATTCAGAAAACTCTACCTCAAAAGAAACAAGATCCTGGCAAGTTCCTAATACCTTGTACCATAGGCACCATGAGCTTTAAAAAAGCTCTATGTGATCTGGGGTCAGGGATAAATCTTATGCCACTCTCTGTAATGGAGAGGCTGGGGATCATTGAGGTACAACCTACCTTGTTCTCATTACAATTGGCAGACAAGTCAATGAGACAAGCTTATGGAATAGTAGAGGACGTTTTAGTAAAGGCTGAAGGCCTTTACATCCCTGCTGATTTCATAATCCTAGACACTAGGAAGGAAGATGATGAATGCATCATCCTAGGAAGACCTTTCCTAGCCACAGCAGAAGCTGTGATAGATGTCAACAGAGGTGAATTAGTCCTTCAATTGAATGGGGACTACCTTGTGTTTAAGGCACATGGCCATCCCTCTATGACAGAAGAGAGTAAGCATGAAGAGCTTCTCTCAGTTCAAGGTCAAGAAGAGCCCACACAGTCAAACTCTAAGTTTGGTGTTGTGAGGCCACAACCAAACTCTAAGTTTGGTGTTAAGATCCCATATCCAAACTCTAAGTTTGGTGTTGGGACCACACTAACATTGACCTGATCACCTTGTGGCTCCAGGAGAGCCACTGTCAAGCTATTGACATTAAAGAAGCGCTTGTTAGGAGGCAACCCAATTTTATTTATCTAATTTTTATTTTATTGTTATTTTGTATTTTATTAGGTACATGATCATGAGGAGTCATGAAAAATTCATAAAAATTAAAAACAGAGTCAAAAACAGCAGAAGTAAAAATTTTCACCCTAGAGGACGCACAGGCTGGCGTTCAACGCCAGTAAGGTGCATCTGGCCGGTGTTCAACGCCAGAACAAAGCACCATTCTGGCGCTGAACGCCAGAAACAAGCAACATCCTGGCGCTGAACGCCAGGAATGTGCCTAGAGGAGACAAGCTGGCGCTGAACGCCAGTAACAAGCATGAAACTGGCGTTCAACGCCAGAAACATGCATTACATGGGCGTTGAACGCCCAGCACATGCACCAATGGGCGTTTAAACGCCAGAATGATGCATGAAGGCATTTTACATGCCTATTTGGTGCAGGGATGGAATTCCTTGACACCTCAGGATCTGTGGACCCCACAGGATCACCTCAGGATTTGTGAACCTCACAGGATCCACACCTACCTCGCCCTCTCTCTCTCTATTCATGGTCATCCCTTCTGTTTTTCATTCACCACCCACATTTATCCACTCTTCCCCATACACCCCACCTACCTTTACAATTCAACTTCTCCATCCCACCCAATCCCACCCATATAGCCGAATCCTTCTCCCCTCACTCTTCTCCATTTTCTTCTTCTTCTTCTTCTTCTCTTCTTTCTTCTATTGCTCGAGGGCGAGCAATATATTAAGTTTGGTGTGGTAAAAGCATAGCTTTTTTGCTTTTCCATTACCATTAATGGCACCTAAAGCCAGAGAAACCTCAAAGGGAAGACAAAAAGCTTCCACCTCTGAGTCATGGGAGATGGAAAGACTAAATATAAGCTGTCATAGCTCAGTGGTAGAACATGTGGCTGCAAATCAAGAGATCCCTGAGATACCTCAGGGAATAAGTTGTCCTCCACACAAATATTGGAAGCAACTAAGGGGAGGAACACCAAGAATTACTAGGAATCATTCAACAGAAGCAAGGAAGAGACATAGAGGAGCTCAAAGAGCACCATTGGACCTTCAAAAAGGCGCCACCCTCACTCAGGTGGATTCATTCCTTGTTCTTATTCCTTTCTGCTTTTCGTTTTTTTTAGTATTATGTTTATCTATGTTTTGTGTCTTTATTTCATGATCATTAGTAT
Organism: Arachis stenosperma; assembly: GCF_014773155.1. Taxonomy (NCBI): domain Eukaryota; kingdom Viridiplantae; phylum Streptophyta; class Magnoliopsida; order Fabales; family Fabaceae; genus Arachis; species Arachis stenosperma. The sequence continues at coordinate 16,536,729 of NC_080386.1, read as the reverse complement.
GTAACCATGCCTTAAAGCTATGAATAAATTCCATTAATCCTTCACTTCTCTTAAAAGAAAAATGTTTTAATTCAAAAGAACAAGAAGTACATAAATTTCGAAAATAGCTCTTGAATTTAGTTTAATTATATTGATGTGGTGACAATACTTTTTGTTTTCTGAATGAATGCTTGAACAGTGCATATGTCTTTTGATCTTGTTGTTTATGAATGTTAAAATTGTTGGCTCTTGAAAGAATGATGAACAAAGAGAAATGTTATTGAGGATCTGAAAAATCATGAAATTGATTCTTGAAGCAAGAAAAAGCAGTGAAAAAGAAGAAGCTTGCGAAAAAAAAGGGAGCTAAAAAGAGTATATAGAAAAAGAAGGAGCAGTAGAAAAAGCCAATAGCCCTTAAAACAAAAAGGCAAGGGTGAAAAGGATCCAAGGCTTTGAGCATCAATGGATAGGAGGGCCCAAGGAAATTAAATCCAGGCCTAAGCGGCTAAATCAAGCTGTCCCTAACCATGTGCTTGTGTCATGAAGGTCCAAGTGAAAAGCTTGAGACTAAGTGGTTAAAGTCGTGATCCAAGGCAAAAGAGTGTGCTTAAGAGCTCTGGACACCACTAACTGGGGACTCTAGCAAAGCTGAGTCACAATCTGAAAAGGTTCACCCAGTTATGTGTCTGTGGCATTTATGTATCCGGTGGTAATACTGGAAAACAAAATGCTTAGGGCCACGGCCAAGACTCATAAGTAGCTGTGTTCAAGAATCAACATGCTTAACTAGGAAAGTCAATAACACTATCCGAAATTCTAAGTTCCTAGAGAAGCCAATCATTCTAAACTTCAAAGGAAAAAGTGAGATGCCAAAACTGTTCAGAAGCCAAAAGCTACAAGTCCCGCTCATTTAATTATAATTAATATTCATTGATATTCTGGAATTTATAGTATATTCTCTTCTTTTTATCCTAATTGATTTTCAGTTGCTTGGGGACAAGCAACAATTTAAGTTTGGTGTTGTGATGAGCGGATAATTTATACGCTTTTTGGCATTGTTTTTAAGTAGTTTTTAGCAAGTTCAAGCTACTTTTAGGGATGTTTTCATTAGTTTTTATGTTAAATTCACATTTCTGAACTTTACTATGAGTTTGTGTGTTTTTCTGTGATTTCAGGTAATTTCTGGCTGAAATTGAGGGACTTGAGCAAAACTCTGAAAAAGGCTGACAAAAGGACTGCTGATGCTGTTGGATTCTGACCTCCCTGCACTCAAAATGGATTTTCTGGAGCTACAGAACTCCAAATGGCGCGCTCTCAATGGCGTTGGAAAGTAGACATCTAGGGCTTTCCAGCAATATATAATAGTCCATACTTTATTCGGAAATTGACGACGTAACTTGGCGTTGAACGCCAAGTACATGCTGCTGTCTGGAGTTAAACGCCAGAAAAACGTCATGATCCGGAGTTGAACGCCCAAAACACGTCATAACTCGGAGTTCAACTCCAAGAGAAGCCTCAGCTCGTGGATAGATCAAGCTCAGCCCAAGCACACACCAAGTGGGCCCCGGAAGTGGATTTATGCATCAATTACTTACTCATGTAAACCCTAGTAGCTAGTCTAGTATATATAGGACATTTATCTATTGTATTAGACATCTTTTGACCACTTTAAGTCATTATTCATTCGGTCACTTGATCATGGAGGGGGCTGGCCATTCGGCCATGCCTGAACCTCTTTCACTTATGTATTTTCAACGGTGGAGTTTCTGCACACCATAGATTAAGGGTGTGGAGCTCTGCTGTACCTCAAGTATTAATGAAATTCTATTTTCTTTTATTCAATTCCTCTTTTATTCTTATTCCAAGATATTCATTCGTACCCAAGAACATGATGAATGTGATGAGTTAGATAACCCTCATTATCATTCTCACTTATGAACGCGCGTGATTGACAACCACTTCCGTTCTACATGCAACCGAGCTTGAATGCGTATCTCTTAGATTCCCCAACAGAATCTTCGTGGTATAAGCTAGATAGATGGCGGCATTTATGAGGATCCGGAAAGTCTCACCTTGTCTGTGGTATTCCGAGTAGGATTCCGGTAATGAATGACTGTGACGTGCTTCAAACTTGCAAGTGCTGGGCGTTAGTGACAGACGCAAAAGAATCAAGGGATTCTATTCCAGTAGGCGCGGGAACCAACCAGTGATTAGCCGTACTGTGACAGAGTGCGTGAGCATTAGTTTTCACTGCGAGGATGGGATGTAGCCATCAACCATGGGTGATGCCTCCAGACGATTAGCCGTGCGAGTGACAGCCGTATAGGATCATTTTCCCGAGAGGATTGAAAGTAGCCACCGCTGATGGTGAACCCCTATACAAAGCTTGCCATGGAAAGGAGTAAGAAGAATTGAGTTGAAGCAATAGGAGAGCAGGCGTCCTTGGGCCATACAGCATCTTCATATACTTAACTGAAATTCCTACCAATGAATCTACATAAGTATTCTATCCCTTTTATTATTTTTTCTTTTTATTATTAATTTTCAAAACCATAAACAATTTTAATCTGCCTAACTGAGATTTACAAGGTGACCATAGCTTGCTTCATACCAACAATCTCTGTGGATTCAACCCTTACTCACGTAAGGTTTATTACTTGGACGACCCAGTACACTTGCTGGTTAGTTGAATGGAGTTGTGAATTTAACCAAGAGACACAATAGTTTTTGTGTACATACCAAAGAGCCAATATTATTGATCACAATTTCGTCCACCAATTTCCTTGCTGATCTTGTGGCTCTGAAGCATATCTCCATTGATTGGAGTGCTCAGAATCTGCGATTTCTTGGTGATATACCCAGCCACCATTAGAATGATCAATTGGTGATGGTGGGTAATATCCTATAAAATTTGTTTGATCATAAGATGAGTTGAACTCTATTTGAATTTTGTAAAATACATCACCAATGAAAATTGAAATTCATGTCGCAAGTGAGAATTTCTTAGTGAGGCAATAACTCAAACACCTTGGTATCAGTCTTAAACAGAAAATTAAAAGAACAAAAACAAAGGAAATGCTTAATCTAGATTTCTCACCCACTTAATCATTGTCGATCTATATCAATCCCCGGCAACGGCGTCAAAAACTTGATGAGGAAAACATGATTCCACACAAACTCATCGGCAAGTGTAACGGGTTGCATCAAGTAGTAATAACTCACAAGAGTGAGGTCGATCCCACAGGGATTGATGGATCAAGCAACTTTAGTGATGTGATTAGTCTAGTTAAGCTAACAGTGATGAATTAGGTAAAATTGAATCAGCAGAAAGTAAATTGCTGTGAATTTAAAGTGCAGAATGTAAATTAGCAGAAGCTTAAAGAGCAAGAAAAGTAAATTGCATCAAATGTAAAGGGAATTGGGTGCAGAAAAATTAAAGAAAGCAGTAAATCGGAACTCAGAACAATTGCAGAAGATTTAAATTGCATGAAAAGTAAATTCAGATCACGGCAAACTCAAATGTAAAATTACAGAAAGTAAATTTGCAGAAGAAAATTATCAGAAACTCAAATTTTATAAGCCAAATTGAACACTGAAGTGTAATAGTGCAGAAACATAAAGGTGTATCAACTATGCTAAGCTCTCTGGAGTCTCTAATACTCCAAGAGAGATCTAGAGTCTCTAATCCTCCAGCCTGAGCTTTCTATTCTACTCCTACCCCTACTGTGCATTCCCCCTTCCACTGACCTCTAACCGAGCCTTTTTATAGGCATTCCTAAATTACAAATGAAATTGAAATTGAAAACAAATTATAATTCAAATGAAAATCCTATCCTAACTGTCTCTTGTGCCTTTGAGTCTTGTCAATGGGCTCTGCTTGCTTTAGAGCTTCAATGGGCTTTGATGAACGGATTCTTGCTTGGTCTAGAATTTTACAAATAAAAGCTCTCGTTGAAAGTATAGCTTCTACACCAACAAAAATCCTTTCGTACAAAAACTTGGTTGTCACGAGTAACAAACCCCTAATGAAATTGATAACCGAAGTATTTAAACCTCGAGTCGTCTCTCAAGGAATTGCAGGGAAGTATGTTTATTATTGGTTATGAGATTTTCTGAGAAATTTTGGAGTTGGAGAGCGGAAAAATAATTGATTATAAATTGAAGCAATGAAAATTAACAAGTATGTAATTAAAATAAAAAGCCTTGGTTAGGAGAAGATTAATCGGAAGTTCTATCCTTGTTGGGTTTCCCAAGAGTAATAGTAATAGGTTGTTGTTTCCACTTAGTTAACCTTCAATGAATGAAGGAAAGTCAAGTAGTTAAGCCAACTTCTATTCACAAGTCCTAATCCTCTCCCTTGGGAAGGATTAGCGTTAGTAACCAGAGAGCAGGCCAACAACTTCCAATTACCAATTAACTCTTGAGTCTTCCAACTCAAGGGTCTCCTAATATTAATTAACTCCAAAGCCAAGTTAAAAGTCTACTCCATTGACATGGATGCCAATTTTGCATTCATGAAAAGGGAGTAAAAAGGGAAGATGGTAATAAAAATTCAATTGGAAACAATTAAACAAATAATAGATTTAAATGAAAAAGTACTCTTTGCATTAACAATCCATGAAAATAATCCAATTGTAACTCTGAACAAAGTAAATAGGGATTAAAAGAGTAAGGAAACAGAAAACAAACTAGAATGATAAAGTCTTCAATGGAGGTAGTAACTCTGTAATATCTAATTCAACAACATAAAACTAGGAATCCTAAAATCCTAGAGAGAGGAGAGAGTCTCTCTCTAAAAACTACATCTAAAACCTAAAATTATGAATTATAAGCCTATGGTTATGAATGAATGAATTTCCCCACTTTATAGCCTTTAATCTGTGTTTTCTGGGTCGAGAACTGGGTAAAGAATTTTGACGAACGAACTTCTGCCGGTAAAGAATTTCATCAGAATAATCGCATTGTAAGTATAGTTTCTAAACCAACAGAGAATTCTTTCGTACAAAAGTTTGGTTGTCACAAGTAACAAAACCCAATAAAATTTATAACCAAAGTATTGAAACCTCGGGTCGTCTCTCAAGGAATTGCAGGGGGTGTATTTATTATTGATTATGAGTTTTTTGGAAAATTTGGAGTCTGGGCAATGGGCACAAAAATAATTATAAATTAAAGTAATGAAAATTAACAAGAGATTTTATGTAATTAAATTAAAAAGCCTTGACTGGGAGAATGATTAATTGGAAGTTCTATCCTTGTTGGAATTTTCTCAAGTGTAGTATCAAAAGGTTGTTATTTTCACTTAGTTAACTCTTACTAAATAAAGGAAAGTCAAGTGATTGAGCTAACTCTTATTCGCAAATCCTAGTCCTCTCCCTTGGGAAGGTCTAGCATTAGTAAATAGAGAATTAGCCAACAACTTCCAAATTAACTATCTACTTGAGCATTCCAACTCAAGTTCTCCTCTTAATCAATTCATCAATTAAAGCTAAGAATGTAAAAAACTAAATTAAAATCATAAATCTGAAATGCCTCAAATTACATTAAATAGAAATTAAAATCTAACATGAAGAGTTCATAAGTCAATTTGGCTAAAAAGAGAATCAACAAGAAAAATAGAATAAACTAGTAAGCTAGAACAAATAAAAGTAGAAGAGAAGTTAAATTAAAGGAACATTGAACCTGGAATGGAGAAGAAGTAAACCTAACCTTTAAGAGGAATCCTAGTCCTAAATCCTAAGAGAGAGGAGAGAGCCTCTCTCTCTAGAAAACTATATCTAAAACCTAAAATTGTGAATAAAACCATGTTAATGAATGAATAGATTTCCTTACTTTATAGCATCTAATCTGTGTTTTCTGGGCCGAAAACTGGGCCAGAAACAGCCTAGAAATCGCTAGGGGCGAAATCTGCCACGCTGGTTTTTCGTCACTGTGACGCGTGTGCGTGAATCACGCGTGTGCATCGCCTAGCTGTACGGTCACTATATTAAATTATATATCAAATCGAATCCCCGGAACTTAGCTTTCTAACGCAACTAAAACCGCCTCATTTGGATCTCTGTAGCTCAAGTTATGACCGTTTGAGTGCAAAGAGATCAGGCTGGACAGCTCAGCAATTCCTTCAGTTTCTTGTATTTCTTCCACTTTTGCATGCTTCCTTTCCATCCTCTAAGCCATTCCTGCCCTGTAATCCCTGTAATCACTTAACACACATATCATGGCATCGAATGGTAATAAGAGATGATTAAAATACACAAATTAAAGACTCTAGGAAGCAAGTTTTCAATCATAGAACAAATTCTGGGAAGGAATTATAAAACCATGCAAATAGTATGAATAAGTGTGCAAAGGCTTGATAAAAACCACTCAAATTAGCACAAGATAAATCATAAAATAGTGATTTATCAATCTCTCCACACTTAAACATTAGCATGCTAAGCTCAAGAGAACTAAAAGAGTGAAGAGGAATGGTAGGATGTATAAAATGCAACCTATTTATATGAATGCAACTACATGCAAAATGTTTCTACCTACTTGGTTAAAAGTGAACAAATCCTTCAAGAACAAATATGAATTGGATTTCACTAATTCAAATCATAAAAATAAAGTATAAATAAACTTGCAAAAGAAAATAGCTCATGAAAGCTGGGAACAAAGAATCGAGCATCGAACCCTCATCGGAAGTGTATACACTCTAATCACTCAAGTGTTTAAGGTTCGATTCTCTCAATTCTCTACTAATCTTGCTTTCTAAGACTTGCTCTTGTTCTAACAATCAACAAAAGTTTAATGCACCAATACACAAATCAAGAGGTCTTTTAAGGATTGTAATGGGGTCAGGGTGAAGGTAGGATTGTATTTGGTCAAGTGGACTAAAATCTGAATTCTTAATCAACCTAAACTTCCCACCTAATTTAGGACAATCCATGTAATTACAATGCAAAATTTAATCGCTCATTAACTATGTTTACCACACATTCATACATCCCAAATTTAAGTACAACTCATATGCATTGATATTATTACTTAACTTAGGGCATTTTGTCCCCTTTTATTATTTGTTCTTTTTCTTTTCTTTCTCTCTCTCTCTCTCTCTCTCTCTCTCTCTTTTCTTTTATTTTCCTTTTTATTTTTCTTTTCTTTTATTTTTCTCAATGCATATGATTAAGATATTGAATGCAAGAATATATGCTCAACTATTGTTTTGCACATTTTCACAAGAATACACAACACCCAATTCTCAAACCAAATATTTTCAATCCCAATTTCTCCACACTTAAATCATGAACACTTTCACTAGTCTAAGCTAACCAAGAATTTAAATTAAGGACATTATTGTTTTTCGCTTAGAGTTTATGATGTGCTAAAGTAAAGAACAAAGAGAGTAAAATAGGCTCAACTTTGGTTTGCAAGGGATAATGAAAAGGTCAAGGCCATATGGGTATGTAAGCTCAATGAAACAAGGCCTCAATCATATAAGTGCATGCATATATCAAATAATGGACATATAGAATTAAGCAAGACAAAGATCACAATTTTAGAGAGAAAAACACACACCAAAATTAAAATATTGGTTGATAGAATGCAACCAATTCAAATAGGCTCAAAATCTCACATGTTTTATGTGTTCAAGCTCTAAACCATGTTTCAAATACAATCTTCAAACAAGTTTAACACAAATTTTTTAATTTAAATTAGTGAAATATTATAAAAAGGGTCTTGAAAAGAAACTCATTACTTTAACCAACAATGGTAAAATATGCACAAAATCAAGAAAATATGCAATCAAACATGTAAATACAACAATGAACTAATAAAGAAAATAAGACATTGGTGTTAGGAAGAGAATAACTAACCCACGGAGATCAGTATCGACCTCCCCACACTTAAAGATTGCACCGTCCTCGGTGCATGCTGAGATGTGCAAGTGGACGGGTTGCTCCAACTGATGTTTTTCTCCAAAGATTGTGCAGATGGACTTGTCGGTTGCCCCATTGAGAAGCTTTTCCTTTCCCTTCTTTGGTGGCCAACCTGAAAGAAGACGAAAAGGAAGAGAAGTAACCCAAAAATAAAGATAAGAAAACAAATGAAGTATGGGTGGGTTAATGCTAAATAATGCGGGTCTTAATTACATGGTAGCTACAACATGCAAGAGAGAAGACAATAAAAGCAAACGGCATATTAGTAGTGCAAAAATTGCAACAAAGGGGAAGAGAGTGTGGGTAATGCAAGATAGTATAAGTGCATATCAATGCAAAAGGAACATTGAACAAATAAACTAAGAGTAAGCTGGAACAAATAAAAGTAGAAGAGAAAAATAGAATAAACTAGTAAGCTAGAACAAATAAAAGTAGAAGAGAAGTTAAATTAAAGGAACATTGAACCTGGAATGGAGAAGAAGTAAACCTAACCTTTAAGAAGAATCCTAATCCTAAATCCTAAGAGAGAGGAGAGAGCCTCTCTCTCTCTCTAGAAAACTACATCTAAAACCTAAAATTATGAATAAAACTATGTTAATGAATGAATGGATTTTCCCACTTTATAGTCTCTAATATGTGTTTTTTGGGTCGAAAACTGGGCCAGAAACAGCCCATAAATCGCTGGGGGCGAAATCTGCCACACTGGTTTTTCGTCACTGTGACGCGTGCACGAAATCATGTGTGCGCATAAATCACGCGTGCGCGTCGCCTAGATATACGACCACTATAGTAAATTATATATCAAATCGAAGCCCTGGACGTTAGCTTTCCAACGCAACTAAAATCGCCTCATTTGGACTTCTGTAGCTCAAGTTATGATCGTTTGAGTGCAAAGACGTCAGGCTGGACAGCTCAGCAATTCCTTCAGTTTCTTGTATTCCTTCCACTTTTGCATGCTTCCTTTCCATCCTCTAAGTCATTCCTGCCCTGTAATCTCTGTAATCACTTAACACACATATCACGGCATCAAATGGCAATAAGAGATTATTAAAATATACAAATTAAAGACTCTAGGAGGCAAATTTTCAATCATAGAACAAATTCTGGGAAGGAATTGTAAAACCATGCAAATAGTATGAATAAGTGTGCAAAGACTTAATAAAAACCACTCAAATTATCACAAGCTAAACCATAAAATAGTGGTTTATCAGGCTTTGAATCAGATTAATTGAGCCAAAGTTGCACTTCCAGGAGAGCGTAGCGTTCATTAAGTGAGCGGAACGCTTTTACACCCACGCGTACGCGTCCCTCACGCTTACACGTGCTTTGGCACTCTGGCACATCGACGCGTGCGCGTCCCTTGCAACGTTCTCTAAATGAGCATAGCGTTCTTCAATTGAGCGCTTCCCATGCGTACGCGTCTTGTGCGCTTGCGCGTGGGTGGAAAAATGTTAATTCCATGCTTCAGCGCCACCCACGCGTTTGCATGCTTCCTTCCAGATTCTCCATCGATGCGTGTACGTCATGTACGCATATGCATTGGTTGCAAAACTCCAATTCCATTTTGAATTTGCCCGAAAATGCTCCTTTAGTTAACTTAGCGCTCTCTTTGCAAATGAGCACTGATTGTGAAAACAGAGCATGCTTTCTTGATTTAGTCATGGGCCACGCTTTTAAAAGCATGGCCTAAGGCTCCAAAGCATGCCCAAACTCCAAAATGTGTCCCATAATTTCTCTTTTCTCCTATTTAGCTTATTTTGTGCTTTTTGTTTCTTTTTCTTCTTATTTCCTACAAAGTTTTTAAAATCAAAAATCAAAAAAATATACCATTTAAGTGCAAAAGCATTCAATAGTTAAGCTCTAATCATCAATTTCTTGTATGAAAAAGCATAGAAAAACATGACATAATTACATGTCATCAATCATTAAGAAATTGGTATTTTACCAATCATTCTGAAAATGAAGTTATTAGATTAAGAGAATTATTCTATGATTTTATAAAAGAAAATAGAATTAATTTATATTTTTTTGACTGATACATTAATTATTACTCTGAAAATAATAAGAAACTATGTCCTCTGACAAAACCAATTGTTGTATGGAAAACAAGCTCAGGATTAGTAATAGAATCTGAATATCCCCCTAAAGAAACTATTAAAATACCAGTTGAAAAAGATTTAGAAGTCGAAGCCACACCCTATAAAGATAGCAATGCAGAAGGAAATATAGAAAAAAGAGATATTAAAAAATTACATCAACAACTAAACTTTACTAATACCATGTTAGATATAATGAAAAATCAATTAGAAAGAATGGAAAATTTGGAAAAAAAAACCACTAAGGTAGAAAAACCTATAGAAAAACCTATATATAAATTACAGAGTTTAGATAATATTAATTTAAAATCTAAAGTAGAAGCAGAAGTTGAAGAACTAAAAGAAAAACTTAGAAGTATTAGTCTAAGAAAAATGACGATTAATACCTTACAAAAGGAAGGAGAATTAGAAATAAATAAAATATCTCATAAAAAGATTTTTCTAAAACAAGAAATTATTATCCTAGACCATCACCAGTAGATATAGGCTTAGAAGAAAGAACACAATTAGTACAAAACAGTTTCTCCGGATCAGATTTAGTAGAATGGAATATAGATGGATTAAGTGAACAAGCCATTTTAGATCAAATGTGTAATATGACTATGGCTGCAACTGCCTATAAGATGAGAAAAGGTTCTGATAAAGAAGTGGCTATCATGATAACCCAAGGATTTACAAGACAATTAAAAGGTTGGTGGGATAATTTTCTTAGCATCCAAGACAAAAAATTAATTATTAATAGCATTAAGCAAGAAGATCAGTCACCAGATGCTACATCCACATTAATATATACCATTATTAAAAATTTTATAGGAGATCCCATTACTTTTAAAGATAGGATAGGAACTCAATTAATGAATTTAAGATGTCCAACCATGTCTGATTATAGATGGTATAAAGATGTCATTATGTCAAAAGTTATGATAAGAGATTATGCACATGCACCTTTCTGGAAAGAAAGATTCGTAGCAGCTTAACCAAAGTTATTCTCTGAAAAACTATTACAAAAACTACAAACATAGTTTGGGACCCAGATTCCCTATAACTCATTAACCTTTGGACAATTGCATAATATAATAGTACAAACATGTATAGAAGTATACACAGATACCAAGATACAACAGAAAATAAAACAAGAAAGTATCACGGAAAAAAGAGAGCTTGGCACGTTCTGTTATCAATATGGAATAACTCCTGAAAAAGCACATAGTGGTTAGCATAAAATTAAAAAGAAAAAATTCTATAAAAAACCTAAAAATAATATAGACAAACCTCTTTATTATGAACAGAAACATTATAGAAAAGCCTATAAAAATCCTAAAGAAAAACCCAAATCTTCTAATAAAAAAAATAAGTAACATGTTGGAAATGTAAAAAGCAAGGACATTACGCTAATAAATGTACAACTGAACAAAAGATAAATAAAATAGAAAATAAAGAGATTAAACACGTTTTGACAGCCATATTAATCAATTCAAAATCAGAAGAAGGATCAATTTATAAGGATTCTTCTGAAACTGCAGATTATTTTATACAACAATTAGACCTTATATCAGAAGAAGAAAGCTCAGAAGGAAATAGTGGAAAAGAGGAACAGAATAATTGTTTAGGAATAGGATTATATAATTGTAGAAATTGTAAAAAAAATTGTAAATGTTTTAATTAGAGAACAAACTTTTACACTAGTCAAAATAATAGACAAGTTAGAAGATACTCCATTAAGAGATAAGTTCATAAGACAATTAGCTGAGTTAGTTAAAAAAGAAGAAGAAAGTAAGCAAGAAATAAGACCAATAGAAATAAAAGAAATTTATAATCATTTTAAAAACCCACAAGAAGAAGTTTCCCTTAATTCTCTCAAAGAGGAGATAAAAAAGTTAAAAAGAGAAATTTCAGAATTAAAGCAACAAAATATTAATATGGACTATAGATTACTAAAAATAGAAGGAGAAAATATAATAAAAATCCAAGAACAAACTTTGCAAAATAGTAATAATAATAAAACAGAAGAAATAAGTAACATAATAATTTTCGAGAATTATATCAACATGGGACCAGAAAATTACATAAATATACTAACTTCATTAGTAAGACAAAAGTGGTTCACTACGATAACTTTAATTGTAGGAGAAGAAAAATTTGATTTCATAGCTATGGTATATTTAGGAGTTGATGTCAATTGTATATAAGAAGGGTTAATACCTACAAAATACTATGAAAAAACTACAGAAAACGTTCTAAAAGCAGAAAATGACAGAATGACTATAGATTATAAATTGTCTAAAGCAAAAATTTGTAAAAATAGAGTATGCTTTGCCACTACATTCTTTTTGGCAAGAAATATATCTCATCAAGTTATATTAGGAAATCCTTTTACTTTATTATTATATCCCTTTAATGTCAACATCGACGGAATAACTTGTTCACGAATCCCCAATCATCCTGTTCATTTTGAATTTCTCACGAGACCAAAGCAACATGAGCTCAATATGTTACAACACTTATCTACACAAGTTAATGTTATGGAAAAAGAAACAAAGTCAGTTAACTATTTAAACCGAAAGAAAATTTTACAATATCTACCAATCCAAATTAACGTTATAGAAAGAAAAACAAGACAAATTAATTATTTAAATCAAGAAGTTATATATAAAAGAATAGAAGAACAATTACAAACTCCTGAAATACAAAATAAAATAAAATGAATTGAAGAAAAAATTAAAAAAGAACTCTGTATTTCAGGAGTTTGTAATTGTTCTTCTATTTTAAAAGAACTATAGTACCTATTAAAAGAACTCCTATTACAAAATAAAATAGTATTTCAGGAGTTCTTTTTTATCATAGAAAATTACAAACTCCTAAAGCTTTTCATCATAGAAAATTACAAAAAATATCTTTACCATACGAAGATGGGTTTAATAAAAAAGATATACCAACAAAAGCAAAACCTATACATATGAGTAAAGAATATTTAGAATATTGTAAAAAAGAAATACAAGAGTATTTGGATAAGGGATTAATAAGGCCTTCAAAATCACCCTGGAGCTGTACATGCTTCTATGTGATGAAAGCATTTGAAATAGAAAGAGGTACTCCAAGATTAGTTATCAATTATAAGCCTCTTAACAATGTATTAATATGGATTAGGTATCCCTTACCAAATAAAAATGATTTTATTAAAAGATTAAATAAAGCAAATATCTTTTCAAAATTTGATTTGAAATCAGGATATTATCAAATTGCAGTAAAAGAAGAAGATAGATATAAAACAACTTTTATAGTACCTTTTGGACATTATGAATGGAATGTAATGCCCCAAGGATTAAAAAAATGCTTCAAGTGAGTTTCAAGAAATAATGAATAATATATTTTATCCGCATATAGAATTTACTATAGTATATCTTGATGACGTCTTAGTATATTCAAAAGGAATAAATCATCATATATATCATCTAGAAAAATTTATGAATATTATAAAAGAACAATGATTAGTTTTATCAAAAAAGAAAATGAAAATTTTTATAACTAAAATAAGATTTTTAGAATATGAAATCTATCAAGGAACTATAGTACCTATTAAAAGAGTCATTAAATTTGCAGATAAATTTCCAAATGAAATAACTGACAAAAAACAATTACAAAGATTTTTGGGATGTTTAAATTATGTGGCAGAATTCTTACCTGGAATAAGGGTCACATGCGAACCTCTTTATAAGAGACTAAGAAAAAATCCACCTCCATGGACAGCTGAAATGACTTCTATAATAATAAAAATAAAAAAAGCAATAAAAGAAATACACTGTATAAGTATACTAGATCTATCAGCTAAATTAATTGTTGAAACAGATGCATCAGAATTAGGATATGGAGGAATTCTTAAACAAATATCTCCTAATAGCTCAAAAGAATAAATAGTAAAATATCATTCAGGAATTTGGAACTAGGCACAAAAAAATTATGCAACAGTTAAAAAAGAAATATTTGCCATAGTATTATGTGTTTTAAAATTTCAAAAAGATTTATTTAACAAAACATTTATAATAAGAACTGATTGCAAAGCAGCCCCAAGTGTTTTGAAAAATGATGTAAAAAATCTGGTTTTAAAACAAATATTTGCAAGATGGCAAGCTATTTTATCATGTTTTGACTTTACTATTGAACATATAAAAGGAGAATTAAATTCACTCCCTGACTTTCTTACTAGAGAATTTTTGTAAGGAAAGAATGGAGCAAAAACCAGCCTCCAGTAAAGATTATGGCCAACCTTTTGACCAAATAAAAGAAAAAAAATTACCCATTACTGCTGTTCCAGCAAAACAATTATCATTAAGACCTATGACGATGTCACAGGTTGTAAAAGCATCATTATCATCATCACCTTCTAAGAGCTCTTTAATTACTACTAATAATAAATTCACATTATTACAACCATCTGATCTATATAATACTCAACCCTTGAAGGAACAATTTTCTTACTATAAAAAATTCAATCCTATAAAAATATTAACCATCGAAAAAGAATGGTTCAAGAAAGACAGAAAAATCCTATATAAGACTATTTTCCCAAATACTTTTCATTATATTCCTATTAACCCACAAAAAACCCAAAAAGTTCTTTGAATTCATATTAGTAGACACAGGATCCGTTGAATTGACACATTATAGGGATTCCAATACCAAGCAGCCTATTTATTCAAAAATAAAAATCATAAAATATTATCTTTACAAGAGTGGGAAGTACCCCCATATCAGTCTAAGAGTTTCTCGTTAAAGTTTGAACCTTGGAGTTATACCTACTATGATTACCAGGAAGCCTGGAATCATATGTTATTTCTATCTCCAAGTCCCCATTCTTGGTTCATTTGGTTCAGAAAGGGGATATCATTATAGTTTTTCAAATTATTTCAATCATGGTTCCAGAATTTTGGACCAATAGAAGCCTTTTTCCCAAAAGAAGCCAGCATGGCGTATGAATATTTTAAAAGCAAGTCATCATTTTTACAAGAATACAAATTTATTTCATTCATAGCCGCCATGGGAATAAGCTGGATTATGACATGGGAATATGACTCAGCAGCATATGAAGAATGTCTAAGCATATAATATTTGGTAAGAATAATAAAAATTAAATGGTGGGACAAATATGATATAAATCTACTAAGAAGAGCAGCTATTGATCAATGGTTAACAACATCACAAAAGCGTCTAGCAATAACAGCCTCAAGCACCACCAATGAACAAATAGCTTATAAAAAAGAGACCCAATTTTTAGCGCATAAGCGACAAATTATGGCAGCCTTAGCGGCAGCAACTTCAGAGAAAGATATCCAAAACTCTCTACAAGCAATACAAACAGTACCTCTTGGAGAAGATGAAGAGATCCAGTCCAGCCTGACTCATTACTATCAAGACTCTCAAGATCCATTCGAAATGCAGTAAGAACTGTATCAATGTAAAAGCCCAATAGTAAAGAAAAATGATCTCAGTAAAAAAAAAATTAGCAAATAGTAAAAGCAAACAGTAAATGTCGGCAAAATAGTAAATGTCGGCAAACAGTAAAAGCAAACAGTACTGTTGGCAAATAGTACTCAAACAGTAATCATTTTGGGTCTATAAATACCAAAGGCCTCATTCATTTAAGATCATCAAAAACTTGAAAGCTCAAGAAACCTCTCTACTCTTATATCTTCTTACTTCATATATTCTCCAAATATTTGTAATCATCTTCATCTATTGTATCAACTTTATAAGCAATAAGAGTACAAGTTCATCTTTGTAAGTCTACTATCTTTCTTTTCTTTATTGTTATTTCTATTTTTATAACATGAAAAAATTTTATAAAAGGTTTAAATCTTTAAAGTTAGTTGAAGAAACATGAAAATAAGAGTAATGGCAACAAGAAGAAAAATAGGAGAATTAATAACTGAATCTTCAGACTTAACAATAGAAATAAAGAAGATAAATAAGAAAATAATCAAGACCAAAAAGTTGCTACAACAGATTAAAACCATAAAATCAGTAAAAATCGTTAAGAAAAAGCATTAAGAATAAACGCATTCATCATGTTAGAAGAATGAATTATGTTCATGTGCAAAATATGATACGATTTTATGATATACAATCAAGAATACAAGCCCTTAGATCTTTACAAATGGATTCTGAACCTTTACAAGATCCTTCTTTACAAGTACAAGCTCAACCCATACAAGTCCAACCTTTACTCAGTGCTTGTCACTACAGGACTACTCTAACAATATCCACATACTTAGATTAACCAAACAGTATGCAACTAACCTCGAAGTCGGCCGTCCTGGCGTAATGCGACGTCTTGTTCAATCTATTGATGTCTCCGTCGTTCCCCGCCTGGCGTGCCATCACCGTATCAATCTCAAATATGGTAGAAAACGGTTAAAAGAGGGGAGAAAGAGCTTGACTAAGTCAAAAAGGGCCCAGAATTACGCTGTGAATGAGTTATACTTATAGGCGCGGTACGACCTTATCTCGTTTACAGTGTAAACAAGATATCCGCGGTGTAGCTGACGTGCCTTATCTCGTTTACACGACTAAGGTATTTAAATCGGTGAATATTTTTTAAATTATTTGTTTTGGTAATTATTAGATTTATTTTATTTATTTAAATAAAAAATCCTTTCCAACTTTGATGTTGCAGTTTTTTTACATATTTATTTCGTTTATCTTCTAAAGAAAAAAATTGATTGTGAAGTATAAATAAACTTTTTTATTAGGATTAAGTATGATTTTGGTTCTTAAGGTATAAGCCAAAATTTTTTTTCGTCTTCAATCTTTTTTTGCATACAAAATCACCCCTAAAGTTTAACTTAGTTTTAAAATCGTCCTTTTTACCAAAACTGTAATTTTTATTACTAAATTACCCCTAAAAATTATAAATTAAAAAAAATAGAATTGATGAGAGGGAAGAAGGGGGGATCATGCGAGGGGGGAGGGAAGAAGAAGAGAAAGGGGAAGGGAGGGACAGCCAGGGAGAAAATGCACGGCTAGGGAGAGGAAGAGGGGTGCCTCATCACTGTCGCGCTCCACCACTGCCGCCGCTGCTGGCACTGCCGCCGGTGCTTCTGGTCCTCACCGCTGCTTCACGTTCTCGCCCTTCTCCTCGCCGTTGGTCCTCTCTAGGATTCTGTTTTTGATTCGTTCTATTTCTGTTTCTAATTTCTTCTGCTTCTTATTTGATCTTCTGCCTCTGATTTTGATTCTGATTTTATTGTTCTCGTGCTTGTGATTCTGATTCTGATTTCATTATTCTTGTGCTTCTTATTCGAATTTTGTTTCTTTGATCTTATTGCACGTCCATAAGCGGTTGTTTCTGCGTTTGTTTCTACTTCTATTTCTGTGTTTGTTTCTGTGGAAATAGTTTCTTTGAGGGGCCAGAAGAAGAAAAGGAGGAACGACGGCTGTGTAAGATAGTGCCTAGAATGGCGGCAATGATGACAGTGATGAGGAACATGGAGGAGACTATGAGTATGATGAGGCGCTTGCGAGTCTTTTTTTAGAAGGTTTGCTACTCTGTTTTGTCCACTTTGCCATAACCCTTGAACAAGTTTATCGAATCCATTAATTAATGAATTAGTTTTTTTTGTTTTCTTTTTTTCCTTGGTTGGTGTTTACAAGTGAAGAATGTAAACGGAAAAAGAGAGCTACAATATCTCTGTTTCTAGAATAAGAAGAGGTATCATTGGCTCCCTATTTCTGTTTTTACTTTTATTTTTGCTTCTGATGAAGAAGAAGAGATGTTGTGATGAAGAAGAAAAAAAGAAGAAGAGAAGAGTATTTTGATCTGAAGGACGATTTTAAAATTATGTTAAATCTTATAGACAATTTTGTATGTAAAAAAAGGTTGAAAATGAAAATTTTTTTCCGCATATAACTTAAAAACTAAAATCGTACTTAATCCTTTTTATTATTACAGTTGTACAATGTTTTGCTAATAAAGAAATTAAAACATAAAGAATGACCCATTATTATATTAGAGAGTGAAGCTAAATACCGAAACCATTTTACCCCTCAATATTACTCATGGGAATGAATCTTCTCAATTATTAAAAAAATTGAAAGCGTGAAATGTGATGTCTAATCCTTTATTATTTTCTCTTTCATATTTATTTTTGGGTAAGTCTAAAATCAGCACAGATTATTTGGGCATATCTGATGCGCTATTGAATTTGAAGCACTAGATCAGATTGAGAAATAATCTAATGGCCTATATTTAATATATAAATAATTTATTAAAAATTATAATAAAAATAACAAATATTTTAATATTTAAAAGTTGACCCATTATAAAATAAGAGAGAATCAGCAATGAAACCCTCCTTTTAGCCGGAGATTGTCGCTGGAAGGCTTTTCCAATAAAGAAACCCTTCGACAACGATAGGGAAGATCTCCAGCAATGATTCTTCCTCTCTCGTCCTTGCTTGTATGATTGTCGACGACGAAGAAATCGATTAGTGAGTACCTATTGGCTTCTTCTCTCATTTTCTTCCGCTCCTTCCACTTCCTCTCTCAAATTCCATGATTACGATGGCTCTGTAATCTAGAACAATAAATAATTTCGGATTATGATATTAGGTTTTTTGTTTCAAGCACTTGCTCAAGTGTTTCATCAAAATAAAGAGGCCCATGTTCGTGATACATGATTTTTAGTTTTTCAAACCTTTTCCCAATGTCCCATTCTTTTGTTTTTCAATTCATAATTGACTGGCTTTTGTTCATCTTTTTTTTACTTATCAAGGTTTGAGATTTGAGTGAATTGAAAACACAGTCTCTAGAAAAATGGTATTTTCTATGTGTTTTTTTATGTAACTATATGATTGTAGCTTTCAAATGTAAATTTGACTTCTTCTTTGGCCTCCAATTTTTACTTGTGAGATTTAACTATAGTGAATGCGTGATTGTTGAGTTGCGATAGATATGAACAAAGCGAGTGACTTTTATTTATAATTAGAAGTAGTACACCTTAGCATACATGTATCTATTTCTTCCATTGTGGCGGTTGTTCACTTTAATTGGATTGGACAATTGGGGTTGGAAGTATAGTTATTGAAGTTGTGGGGATAATTTAAGAATGATGAGACGAGTATGGATCCGAATTTTTTATTTTAGTTTGGCAATTTTACTGTTCAAACATCTAAAGGTTAGTTTCATTGGTATAGCATTACTGAATGGTCTTGAGAAAAAGTTTATGTGACAATATATTTGAAATCAAATTCTTTGAATTAATGGCTTGAGATCATGCATAGAATATGCATCACTGGATATAATTCTATTTGAAGGTCTCTTGACATTTCCAATGATTAGTTCTCAATTTTACAGAATCATCACGCATTCAAGAAGCCGGTAAAAGTCTACAACTGAGGATTTGTATCATCTCAGCCCGTCAATATAATAATACATTCAGCCAGTGGCACTCTGCAGCTTTCAGGAGGTGGCAAAAGAAGTATGTAGAGGATAGAGTTGCTGTCTATCAATCTTATGTTGGAGATCACATTATTTTTTTTTTGAAAAGAAAAGAGCTCAACACACTAAAGTGGAGCATATATTGTCAAAACACAGAAATAAGCAATCCAAAAAGTACTAACCGCTAACGAAAAGAAAACCGTATGTCATTTCCGGCATAGTCATCAACAACACTAGGAACGGACACGCCGCCACCCGTTGCAGCTAAGCATGGTCATGTGAATGATTTCTTCAACTCCTTTGTTTTTATTCTGAAATATCCTCCTATTCCTCTCCATCCAGATGTGGCAAATGATCACACAGAAGCACCTCAAGCGTTGCTTTCGATTCTCCTTTCTACGTGGCTCATCTGTCCAGCTTAAGAAGCGGTCCTTCATCAAACCTGGAATAGACCAGGGCCGTCCGAATACCGATAACCACGCACTCCACACCTGCCAAGCAAATTCACAACCAAGAAACAAGTGATGGACCTGCTCAACCTCGTTAGTACATAGAACACAACTCTTATCATCTTGGCCAATAATCCCGAACCGACTTAGTTGTTCTTTGGTATTCACCCTCCCTACAAAATCCCAACCTGCCTCAACAGACCCCCAAATCCTTCCAACGTCGAAACTCGTCACAACCTGTCTTTTAGTTTCAATCCAACCTACCATACTCAAATTATGTTTATTTTTTAACTCCTTTACCATTCTCATCTTTCCATCACCCCGTAACCCCTGACATTTCAGGAACTGAAAGTCATTTATAACTATTTTTACACACCTAATTTTTAGACTTGTGTCTGCATCGCCTCATCTTTGCCTTTTGTTTCACCACTTTTCTCTTCCAAGCTATTTTTTCATTCTGTGCCTGGAGAATTGCCATAATGTCATCTTCCTCATTGCACAACAAAGCACCCGATTCCATCGCCAGCTCCCAGGTCAACTTGTTTTCCAGCCTTTGGTCCTCAAGGCACTGAGCTTCACTGTTCCCATCTTCTATACCATGGTCATCCTGCCTATGTCCAGAATCTGCACCGTCTTCCATAGACTTTCTATCAACCCCACGGCCTCCACTACGTTCCAAACTGAACCCTCGGCTAGCCCCCAATCCATCATAAGCATGGACTTGTTCCCCTTACCCGATTCCTACGTCAGGCTCCAGCGCCAGAACCGTGCTCGACTCGGCCTCCGCCATAGGATCATGGCCCTCTGCACTCGGCTCTACCTCTGACGGCCTCCTTCCCGCATACCCGCATGCGTCATCCCTCTCTACCTGGCCAGGAGTGACAATGCCTCCATTAGCAAGGCCGTTTCCACCGTTTTCCCCAGCTCCAGCGTCTCCACCGGTTCGACCACAGGCCCACAGCCACCCGAACAACCGAGCATGCCTCTTCCCCGATTGTCGATCTGTCGGCTCCCACAGTCGCCGTCCCCGACGCGAGGCTCAGCGCCCCATACAAGGTCGCACTGTTGCTGCGCACGAGGAAGAAGCAACCTCGGGCTCCTTTCCCTAACCGGGTCGTGGGCAGCCAAGAGAGATAGGCCCAAGGTGGATCCAGCCTCCACTTCACAGAATTGCACTCCTTCAACCGGATCGTGTCCAGTCCGATTACATAGGCCCAATGCAGATCCATTTCCCAAATAACAACAGATCTGTTTCCTTAGCCCAGCCCTTATCACACCCTTATTGTTTTGTTTTACCTTTTTTATACCCCTTCTCGGTCCATTACACATATCACCATACACATACGTAACTGTCCTATCCGAGTCAGCCTCATCGCTAGCACCAGTTTCCCCACCAAAATCGCAGCCTCCTTGATTGTTTCCATTAACAAAAAGATGCGTTACTATTTTATCGCGATTATGATTAGTACTGCATTTATTCCATTCATTCAAAATATTATCCGAAATTACTAATCTGTCCTTGTCTTCATCCACACCTCGTTGTACCACCATCATCAGCTCTTCATCTTTGCTTTCCGCCTTTGATGGGCGCCTTTGATGGGCATGGCTGCCTTCTCTGGCATGCATCCTTTGCTGGCCTTGGATTCGTCTCACAGTTGGTGACTTTATTATCCATGATATCCCCTTCACATTGCAAGTTACACGCTTCACGACCAACCTCCTTCACCAAGACATCATAGCCCCTTGAACCAACAGTGATATGAATCCTCTCTTGGATCACGTCTAAGGCACACATATCAATCTGCACCCGGCCTACCGTGAAATTGCTACACAATTCTGTCTCCTTAGCACATCTAACAACTGTTTCCCATTGTCTGCCTATCATATTGAATGTGTTGGTAGACCAGATGGACAACGAAATGCCGAAACATTCGAGCCATACTCTGCGGGTGTCATTACGCTCAGAATCCTTCCACTTCCATACCCTATGAAAAGCTTGCAAGAGGCTATTCAACTTAAAGGTGTATGCCTCGTCTGCATGCATAACATTGTCAAAGGTCAGAAGTGCTTTGCAAGCTCCCATTTCTCGAATTTGGACAACAGAAGGCAGGGAGATTGCTAACATTTCCCTCAATGAGCTAAAATCAATAGGCCTCGTCGTCACTCCTCCAAGACTTCTCTGTAGCCAATTCAAGTTCTCTGGGGCCACTATAGCTTCCATTTTCTTTATCTCTCCATTCTGAATATTTCTGATGCATGGTTTCCACGGCTTCCTTCGTCCTACTGTTGTGAGCAGTCGTCAAAGAGGGACCTTCACCGACTTCCCTATATGGCTTCAGAATAGGTTGGTTTTGCGTATCATTCCCTCTTCTACGGTTACCTGTATCCATGGCTCCAAACGTTCTTCTGTATTTTGTCTCTTGCACCAAAAGGACCTTGCCTCTCAGCTGCAATCTATTCATGTCTGTTATAGCTTTCAAAGCCCCTCCTTTCGTCGTGTAACGTATGAACGCAAACATGTACACTGCACCATTTTTTTTTGCTTCCAGGATAGATAGACATCGTTGATGTGCCCAGTCCAGTTAAACAACTGGAACAATTCTCTCTTTGAAATATCGTCTGGGAGATGATCCACAAACACGAAAAAAGACTCATATACCAAACGTCGATACTCTTCCCTGTTTCAAACCTTAGGATCCTTGACATGTATGGTCGCCCTACCCGTCCCTGTGTTTACCCCTCTCAGTCGCTCGTTCTCTCTCGCTCTGTCTATCATCATGTATCTTGGAGATCACATTATTATAGCTTAGGAGATATGTGTATAGTCTTAAATAGTTGCTTACTGGTTATTGAATCTCATTCCCTTAGGTTGTCATCTCGTTGGTGATTCCTTTGTATTTTAGTATATAAGATTTTGGGTTTGGCTTTGTATAGAAGTTATAGGGATTACTCAAATGTCTTCCATGTCTGCTTCTATTCTGGCTTTCTATTGGCTTTTTTTGGAGAGACTAGAAAGTTAGGATTTTGAATATTCTTTTGCAGGGTCTTCCATGTAATTTAATTTCATGATTGGTTTTAATTTTCAATAGAACCATATTATTGATTTCACTCTAATACTAATATTAGTTTGCTCTCAGTTGGATTCTCATCTACACGTTGCAGTTTTAGTATTTTTAATGGTGGTATTTATTATTGAGAAAATTGTTATAAAAGACTTGTAAGAATATTTAATTATTAAAAAGAAAATTTTATAAAAATAAAATTCAAAAATCTTTAATATTAACAAAGACTGACTTTCAATTACAAATCAATAAAACCAAATCCTAAGGAGTGGTTACAACAAATATAGGATCACACTGATGCTCTAAGAGCATCAGAAGTATTATTAACATCAATGATATTATTTTGGCTCTGAACACTTTTCTTTCATGCTTCTCAAAGATGTTGCAAATACATCTACTGTAGTCAGAAATTATTAACATCAATGATATTATTACGTACTCAAACTTTACAAATAAGCATGAGAAGCAACGACAACAGACCACATTGATATAAACTAGCATTCAAATTAGAATCTCACTTCACTTACCATCATTTTCAATATCACCCTTTAGTTTAATCAATAAAACCAAGAACAATAAGAAAAACATATAAACATTGTGAGTACATGCACGTGTGCACATGTCTATATGCAATATACGTATACCTGAGGGAGGTTATCGACCCTTAAATCTGCACATGGTTCTTGATCATTGCCTCCTAAAAAAGAACATTTGCCCCAACTTTCTCTATTTTACATGAGAAACAATCTTCACTCTGATTATTTATTTTATCCTGTAAAATCATAAAGTATGGGGATATAAGAGTCGCATTTCTCAGCCAAAACTGCTAAAAACATCATCACACCCATAATTATGATCTCTGCATCATAAAATTATGTCCTACATGGAGTGTTTTTTTAAAAAACATGAATAAACATGAGTGTTTTCATCATACTCATAATGTAGCTGAATGACTGAATAAACGAGGGTGCTCTGAGGCGAATGACGCGAAGAGAGAAGAGAGATACTGAGAATAAACGAGGGATGGAGAGAGGCTAAGAACGACTCCAGAGGAGATGGGTTGAGACTGGCAGCAAGGGCTAGACTAGACGGCAATGGCAGAAACCAAAGAAGAGTGGAGAAAGGGGTCGTGGTTCTGACTTCTGTGGATAGAAAGGAGAGTGCAGTGAAATTACAGGGTAATGAAATTAGAATTACACTAGATGACTTTTAAAAATATTTGTGGTAAATGTAAAAAAATTATTATTATTATTATTATTATTATTATTATTATTATTAACCCCTATATGGGTTATATTTGTAAATTATTGATTATGCACATTTGAAAAGCTTAAAAGGTTTTTTTTTTTGTGACTGAAATAAATTAAACAAAGAAAAACAAAACAAACAAAATAAGGAACTGCTTAAATAGAGGGGCAGTCCCGTTTAAGTCTACTCTTAAACTCTTCCCAAGGTGAAAAAAAAAGCTTAAAAGGTTTGAGTTTACTAAAGACAATCCCTTTATTTTTAGGGCGAAAGCTAGTGCACTCCAGATAAAGTAGGGAGTGCAACACTCTTTAAAAGTTAACCTATTATCAAAAGTTATAAGGTAAATTAAATTTATTTATTATTGTTATTATTTTTTTGTCATGGGCTGAACAAATAAACCGGCACTAACAAAAATACTAATTCCCTCATTTAACACACGGACGACCTTTACACCACAAAAATACTCAGGAAAATTTGATTGAATTCCTCCATTACTCTGTTATTGGCGATGTGATGTCTTCAAGCATTTTCACTGTTTTATTTGTTGGCAGGTGCTTCCATTATTGTTCTGACTAGTCACAGATTTTAACGCTCTTGAACCCACCACATTCCACCTCTACCATAAATGACCTTCAAAGTCCGAAAAATTGCTGCCATAGAAAAGGAAGACGCATGTCTGTCGCTGCTGCTGGTTGGCTAACTCCAAACGTAAAATCGATTCTATAAAAGAATTCCGGTCTCCATGAAGACGCCATGATTCTCAGATGACGACATAGTCAAAGCACAAAATAGATGGCAGTTACAACAAATTCATTATCTTTTATTTCAAATTATCCTCAAATTGTACGTAATAAAATGAAAAATTAAAATACAATTTTATTTAAACAATTATTTGTATTATTTTTTATTAATTTATTCAAAAAATAATTAAATTTTAAAGTTAATTGGTATAAAATATTACAGATATAAAATTAAGAAAAATTTTTATTTGTATAAGAATGAGCCTAATAAATAATTATTCTATTTAATATATAATTAAAAATATTTCTTTTTTTATCAACGAGTTATAATTCAAATGACATAGTTTTCATCTAAGAGTTGGTTAAAAAAAAAGAATACTTCTTTCTTTTATTAACTTTTTTTAAACATTAATTATTTATTTTACATGCAATATAGAAATAAATGAATATAATATTTATTGAGTAGACGCAGTTACATAAAAAATTTTTATTGTCATAGTGTTTGAACCAAATAAAAAAAAATATTATTTTAAGAAAAACTAATAATATATTTTTAATAATATTCTTAATACAAAATAATAAATTTTAAATATTTTTTAAATAATATATATTAACTAAAATAATATAATTATCCAAAATAATATATTATAAATATAATAAAATAACATATTTTAATAAAAAAAATTTTAATAAAAAATTATATAAATATTTGAATATAAATTTTTGTTTCGCACAAAATAAAATTATTATATGTTTGTTTGCTTTTTATGTTGTATATATGTTCTTTTTAATTAAATTTATATAATACAAAATTTTTTTATCATTTTATTCATATTTAATATTTTAATTTTGTTTTACACAAAATAAATTTATATATATATATATATATATATAACACAAAAATTTTTATCATTATGTTTATATTTAATATTATAATTTTATTTCACACAAAACAAAATTTATTTAAATTTTAATATTATATACATAATATATATTTAATATTATAGTTTTATTTCACACAAAACAAAATTTATTTAAATTTTAATATTATATACATAATATATATTTAATATTATTTTTTTTTAAGATTCTAATATATCTTTTTTTTCTAAATTTAGTACATGAATTTTTAACTTATTTTTTATGTATTATTTATTTTAATTCTAAAGTCCAATAACTTTTTTTTATACAGACATATTATTTTTAATATTTATATACTATTTTTTTATTCTGAACTTCAGGCCAATATCTGAGATTTATAAAAAAAAAATCTAAAACTTATAAAAAAATAATTAACCTGATTAGCAGGTTGCCTTTTTAAATCTAGACTATTTAAATAAAATATAATAAATAAAGAGTTCAGATTTAATGAATTCACAAAGTGTGTAACACTCCATACTTAGCAAGGAGCGTTTAAAGATGAGCCTATTTTTAGTCTTACATAAAAAATTAATAACAGAAATTGTTAAAAAAAATTGAAAAGTCTATCGCTCATCGCCATAATCATCCAAATTCTCTTCCCCGAGAATTCGTAACCCCTTTACTATTTCATCATCTTCATACTGAATACTGAAACTACCTTCTTGTCCGTTTGTGACTCTCCCCCCACAAAACGCATCGTTTTGACATAATCTCTTTCGTCATTCAAGCCTCATTCGTAATTTGTTCCTTTTCAGGGTAAAGAAAAGAAAATCTAACCCCTTTTCAGTTCTTCTTCTTTAACACTACTATTTTTCTTTTCCTTTTTACTTTTTCGAGTTTGACACTGAATATTCAAACTACGCTGATTCGGACTCTGCTTCATTTCACATCAAAGATTGTAACTTCACCGCCAAGATTGAACATTTCTCTGGTTGGAAACTTTCTAGGGTTCTTGCCGCCAAAAGAGGGACGTAATCAACATGAGAGCCAAATTGGTTGTGTTCCCCATACGAGGGAGAAACTGGTGCTTCAGCAGATCCATTGATCATTCTCTTAAGAAGAATTCAGCTACTTCTTCCTCCCATTCTCCTTCAACGTTCAAAGAACTGTGGAAGGACGTTAATGTTGGTGATAAACCCTTTAATGCCAAAGCGGAGCTTCTTGCTGATTACTGTGCCAACAAGGTGCCTTTTTTTGTTTCGATCATTGTATTAACTTTGTTTCTTTGTCAATTTCTGTTTCTTGGGTTGTCACATTCTTGTGTGTACTTTCTTAACCAATTGCTTTATTTGGTTGTTTTTGCGGTTAATAGATGAATAAGGCTTGGATTGGTTTGGAAAAAGCACCGGATGGGTCTATCAAGAAGAAGATTCATGGGTTAGTTTGTTACATTGTGGGTTTTGAATGATAATCTTTTAAAAATGTTGAGTACAATATGCATAATATGCTCAAATGTGATTTGAGTTGTTGCAGGTTGGGGTTATGGCTTTTGTCACGGGTTAAGCCCTCAGAGATATTCTTGAAATCTATATCAAAGGAAGTCACTAGCATCGAAGTCATTTACCCTTCAAGGTTGGTGCCGCAGCCTTGTTTTGATGCATACTTGCTTGGTTTTTGGATATGCTGTTCGAAGTTCTGTTGGAATAGTTTAGTAGCTTACTACTCTTAATAGTAGATTCACCTTCGCTATACATTTATTATGGGGTTGATATGTATGGCAATGTTGAGTTTGATTCCTGTGTATGAGCCTTTTAAGAGGTGCTTAGAAACCTTGCCTGATATATGACAATTACAATGTTATTGCAGTCTGAATGCACAACTTGTTCGCCGAAGATTAAGACATATTGCTATGAGGTAATTCTCCCTCAAACACCTGTTCCAAAAAAAAAAAAAAAGAGCAAAAGTTGATGGTGTTGGAACAATAATTTAATCTGGAATCTGTTATTGTAGCTTCCAATTTAATTCTGTATTTAAATGTTCATTGTCATATGAACTATTGTCTCATTTACAGGGGAACAATTATCCACCGGAAATACATGTATGCTACAGTTTCAGTGATTCCATTGACCTCTGCACTGACGGTATGTATGTGCTCGGTGGACTTGTGTTTGGTCTTTAATATCTATCCTTTGCTTCAATTGATGCCCATTCTTAATTGTACATTGTAGGTTTTACCTTTGCCTAATGTCCCATTCTTCTGGGTTTCATTTCGGGCTTATTCTCATTGGAGAGCCCTTCAGGTTTGTAATACTTAGATTTGCAATGCACTTGCAGTTTATTCTTCTCTCTCTATAATAATTTATGGTAATTTGTCTGTTTTGCTGCCACAATCAGAGATGTCTCTACTGCTCATGTTTGTCTTGGCTCTCTACTTTCATATGATAGTGCCATGTTTTATTGTCATGCGCAATCAGTGGGTTCATTTATGCCTAGTATGTTTCGGAAGGGGGCATCATTTGATTTGGAAGGACTTTGAAAATTGAATGGTTCTTGATATATGTTCACTTTCAATTAGGCCAATGGATCCTTATTATTTTTGTATAATGTTTCGAGCTTCTCTTCTGACTTGATTTATCTTGAGTTGTGCATAAGTTTCTGTTATGTTTTTTGTTACCTTCTTAGGGAAGTGAGAAGCTATTCCAACTCGCCTCGGATGGCAGCAAGATGTCTAACACATCGACTCATAAGAAGGAAACTGAGCATAAGGACTCAACCAATAAAACCCATAATAGTTCAGATGAACCACACTTGGTAAGTGTCTCATGCAATCTGATCTATAGAATCAAGACAGACATTGTCAATTGTAATTGATTTAACAATTTGTAAAATATGTTATTATATTTAGAATGCATGTTTCATAGTTTTGTAGGCTTAGAACTATTTTTTAAACCCTTGCTACATTGGATGTGCAAAAGTGAAATTATATTATTGTTTTGCTTAAATGAACATTTGAGTTAATGCTACAATTTTGACCTTTTAATCATATAATTTAGTTCCCAACTAATATCATATCATATTCCCCTCCCCCTCTCTCCAAAGTGTGTAATACTATTGTATGTGCTAACATTCATTTTGTACTTTGTTTTTTCTTTTAATAAATATGACTTAGAAATTGCGGCCATCGGAAAAACTTGAGGATCTTGTTGAACTTGAAGATGGGAAAGACGGCCTGAGTCAAGAAGCCATCACAAAAATCTGCAAGATATATGATTTGAACACCAAAGATGTTCTAAAATACGAGAAGTCTACTTTTTGATCATCACAATTTTGTAATGCAACATGCTATTTTTTTCACCAATTAATTCATTTACATTTTTAGGTGTAACTACATGAATTTTTGTAAGGAGGATTTTACAGAGATACTAACTCGCAAAAAAGTTTTGAGTGCATATTACTCGAGAATAACTTCATCTTTGGTAGTGTAGTTTCAATTGTATGAATGAGAGACTTTGAGTATTGGTCGTGTGTTCTAGTTCAAATTTCTCCCCTTACTATCTTTGGTAAATAAAATAATATATAATAACAAATGAAATGACGGAGATTTAAATAGTGTCATTGTTTCGTATCGTAACCTTGATATTCACTAATTTCTATAATCAACGGTGGTTAAACTTATTTGTCTATTGATTTTAACATTTGAATATGAACTATTTATTTTTAGCTCTAAGTTTTTTTACTCATTTTTTTATTTATCTTTAATTCTATACAATTAAAGCATGGCCAAAACCACCCGATCCCAAAATTTCTTTGTCCAATAATAAGTTTTTGGAGTAAGTAATAATTTATTATTTATTTTATATAAATTTAAACAACAATAACAACAAAAACTTAACGAGATCGAACACATGAATCAAACATCTTTACATCTTATTTTAAATTTATTGATTAAAAAATAATTTAAATGCACAAATTTAATACAATATTAAAATATTTTATTCTATCAGAATTAATTATTTATTATATATTTAATTATTTTATTAAGACAAATTTAATGACTTTAATAATTAATTATTTAATTAAAAATATATAAATTTATTTATAAAAACACAAATATATAATAATTAATTTTTTCATCAATAACATTTTTTATATAGAACTGCACGTAGAAGTAGTGTGTAGAAGCACTTTGTTTATCGCTGCATAAATAAAATGTTTCGATATTTGTTTACACATTATTAAATTGATAAAAAAAATATTTTTTTAATAATTTTTTTTATTTTTTAGTATATTTAACAAATTTTTAATAATAAAATAAAATACTAAACAATAAAAATATCTTTTTTAAGAAATTATAATTTATATTTTTTTAATTATATTTTTTTAAAAAAGATTTTTTTATATAATAAATAAATAAATAAATATTTTTAATTTATTTTATTTAAATATAATTAATAATTTTTTTATATAATATATCCAAATATAAAATTATTCTTATTTTTATAAAAAATTTTAAAAAAATATTATTTAAAATAAATCTTTTTTGAGAATGGCGGCAACGAATCCCTCTCCGCACAACTTCAATTCCAAATCCCTTCTTGGGTTTCGCTTCTCTCTCAAGCAAGTTCCCAACTTAATCCTTTTCATCACAGTCCGAAGAAGAAGAAGAGCTTCTTCCCACAGCGTCCGATCGAAATGGCAATTGAACACGAAGACGAACTCAAGGAGGAGAAGAACCCTAGACTCCTTGACGAAGATGACATCGCCCTCCTCAAAACCTATGTATGTAACCCCCTTTTCCTTTTTCTTCCTCTCTCTAAAACCCTAATTCCCAATTATTCCCTATGTATGTGTTTGACGTACTATATTAATCCCAATTGAATCGAGGTCTTACTTGTTTTCGTTTCAGCTGCTACTCGTATTTAAACTATTAGTGGTTGTGGGGGAAAAAAATGAATATGTTTATCTGATTTCAATTGATTATGATTTTCGATGGTGGTGGTTAGTTAAAGTCTATAACTTTGAGCTCAGTGTATTTAGTTTTGAACTGTATAAAGTTGAAGGCTTCCTCTTACTGTCTCTAGTTCTGATTATGAGCTTTTTGGATGCCAAGGGTTTTTAGGTTGCTGATTGGGATTTGTGTGATTGTTGTTTTTTTGTAATGGTTATGTAAATTTGAGATTTTAGTTGTATCTAGCTTGAAAAGATAATGAGGGTGCCCAATCAGAGGATTTAGTTATCAATTAAGGTATATGGTATCTCAATGGCTTAAGGTAGAATGAGGCCATGATAATTTGTATGCAAAATTGTTTTTTAAGAAAAGGTTTAGATTTTGATGGTTTAACTATATATGTGGTTTACAATAGGGCACTATAGCATTTTCTGATTCATGCAGCTGAATCTTCCTGTTGAGAAAAGCTTGAATGCTATTGTTTTAAAAGAGCATTTTCTGATTTGTCAATTTATGTGTAAGTTGTTGAATGCCTTTCTTCCATAGTTTAAAGGGAAATAAGTAATAGTTTGATACAGAGATGGTTTCCTCATTTATTGATGCTTGACTTCCTCTTGGATTCTCTATATTGTTGTTCACCAAAAATGCTTTTCCTTTGATCATTGGTTTTCTCATCATTGGTGTGTTTCAAACAGACTTTGACAATATATTTTATGTATGCAGGGTTTGGGACCATACTCCACTAGTATTAAAAAAGTTGAGAAGTAAATCAAAGATATGGCAAAGAAAGTGAATGACTTACGTGGTATGTGCAAAATATTTAGCTTGTTACTGCACATCTTAGTTTCTTGGTAGATCTTTCTGTTGTTAAATTAAATAAGTTGCATTTTGTCTGGAATCAAGATGTAGCTGTTGCGGATTATCTTTGTTTCCTGTTTTGATGACTATAAATGGTTGTTAATTTAGTATCCTTCTCCTATCCCGAAATTTATCACGTCTTCCACATAAGTGGTGTCATTAGTTTGTGCCCATTCATCAAAGTAAACTGGTCTCAAGAAATGAACATCTGCCATTTTCATTGCTGTTTACATTTTCAGTGTCTTAGATGTTAGCCTCCTCTTGTGGTAATAGGTATCAAGGAATCTGATACTGGTTTAGCCGCACCAAGCCAGTGGGATCTTGTGTCTGATAAGCAAATGATGCAGGAGGAGCAGCCTCTTAAGGTCCTTTTTTTTTTTTGGCAGTTGGGGAGCGGGTGGGATTGATTTTCTTCATATGTTTTAAATTTCATACAATTTTTAACTATTATTTGTTTAACAGGTGGCAAGGTGCACAAAGATTATAAATCCAAACTCCGAAGATGCTAAATATGTTATCAATGTGAAACAGATTGCTAAGGTGCCTATACTGTTACCTATTTTTGGATAATTTGTTTGTTTTCAAGATGTTCAGCTTCACTTGATGAACATAACTTGCATCTCAATGATTTGCAAGCATTATGAAATCCAAATGTGATGCCAAGTTTCTTCATTTTGTTCATTTCTTGAACTTGGGTCTAATGTTCCTTTTGCTTTATTGATGACAGTTTGTTGTTGGCCTTGGTGACAAAGTTTCCCCCACTGACATAGAGGAAGGGATGTGTGTTGGGTATGTCTTTTATCAGTAAATTTAATAAAAATAATAAAATATAACCATGTAAGAAAGAGGAACTTTATTATCATGTGTGCTTTTTGTTTGACCTTCATATTATAATTGCAGGGTTGATAGAAACAAATATCAGATTCAAATTCCTTTTGCCACCAAAGATTGATCCGAGTGTTACCATGATGATGGTTGAAGAGAAGCCTGATGTGACATATAATGATGTTGGTGGTTGTAAAGAGCAGATTGAAAAGATGCGAGAAGTAAATACTACAAAATTCTCCATTTTCTAAATTATAATAAAGGACATAAATAATATTACGTCGCACTAAATTATTAATTTCCTTTCTAGGTGGTTGAAGTTCCTATGCTTCATCCAGAGAAATTTGTCAAGCTTGGGATTGACCCTCCAAAGGGAGTTCTTTGTTATTGTCCCCCGAGATCTGGCAAAACACTTCTAGCAAGGGCTGTGGCTAATAGGACTGATGCTTGTTTTATAAGGGTTATTGGAAGTGAACTGGTTCAGAAATATGTTGATGAGGGAGCTCGGATGGTTTGGGAACTATTTCTGGTAAATATTTTCCTAGGACCTGTGTTTAGCTTTTGATCATTGTTTGATATATCATTCAAGTAAAATTGTTATCTCCTGCAGATGGCTCGTTAAGAAGGCTTGCATTGTCTTTTTTGATGAAGTTGATGCAATTGCTGGTGCAAGGTTTGATGATGGTGTTGGGGGTGACAATGGGGTTCACCGCACAATGCTTGAAATTGTGAATCAGCTTGATGGGTTTGATGCTTGTGGAAACATCAAAGTTCTCATGGCAACCAACAGGTTGGTTGATTTGCCCATCAAATTATTTTGCCCCTTTATTTCAATGTTTTTATAGATGTTTTGATGAGAATGATCAAGTATGCACTTAAATTTGTTATTTTCAAACCCTGTAAGGTGCTAGATGTCTGATCATTTATGGCTTTTTTGTTAGACCCGACACGCTAGATCCGGCACTACTACGGCCTGGACGATTGGATCAGTAAAGTGGAATCTGGTCTTCCTGATTTAGAAAGTAGGACACAGATATTCAAGATTCACACAAGAACCATGAACTGCGAAAGGGACATCCGTTTCGAACTTCTAGCTCGGCTTTGCCCGAATTCCACTGGTGAGAATTCCGCTAAAACTTGGCGATTCTTAATTTTGGCCCATACTTTTTAACCACACTAACACTGTTAAGTATCTCAGCATTGTGGATAGTATTCTTAACTTAGGCCCATACTGTTAATGCATTTCTATTTCGGCATTATCTATATTTCATGTTCCAGTTTCTGTTCTTTTTCAAGCCCTCCAGCCACACTGAGAAATACTTGGAATGTTTCTTGAGCGAATTTCATAACTCTGTGGTTCCATTTTACTCCATTCTCGGTTGCTAGTAGACATTGATTTTCTTGTTTATCTTCAGGAGCTGATATAAGGAGTGTGTGCACCGAAGCCGGTATGTACGGAATCCGGGCCAGAAGGAAGACTGTAACAGAGAAGGACTTCCTTGAGCAGTAAACAAAGTGATTAAGGGATACCAGAAGCTCAGTGCAACTCCGAAGTATATGGTCTACAACTGAGTTCATTCTTTTGTTGCCTATTCCTATAAGAGACCAGTTTAGCATAAAAATGTTTCAAGGGGCATATGGTTATTATTTTCATCAGTAGTTTGTGAAACTTGCATGTTGGAATGCATACTTTTAAGGTTTACTCTCTTGAATCCATGTACCAAACTTTTTTCCCTTGTTATAAAACGTTCAAATTGTTTTGTGAGTGTTGTTGCTAGTTCTTCCTTTGCTAGATTCACAATGACAGCACACTAAAGTATGGATTTGATGGAAATTAATTTGCCATTATTATTTTGGGAAAATTGGAACAACAAAGTTATCAAAGGAGTAATTGAATAATTTCTGTGTACAATAATTGCACATATTTAGCATAGAAAGTTGACATTGAAATTACAATGCTATGACTGACTAATTTTAGTGCATAATTCATCACGTTAACATATTAATATTTTTCATCAGATTTCAATAATTAACTTATTTTAATGTATCATATACTAGGTTAGACTTCATATATTTAAGTTATCCCCGTCAAACTATTTTCTTCAGCGGATAATATTTATTAGAATTTGACATTTTTCTAAATTTTTGTATTGAAATATCAATTTAAGTATCCAATTACATATCGTCACGTACTTTTTGCGTTGTGACTGATCATGCAAAAAATAGGTGTGTATAATAAGGATTAAGGAATCAAAAAATGAGAGCATCAACGTTGTGGTGCAACCGTGCAAGACGCAAAACCATAAACCCTTTGCATCGCGCTGTTACCGTTCTCACGATCCTCTTCATAAATGGCTTCAGCGTGCAGCAGAATCGCGCAAAGAGCAGCTTCATTTTCTTCCATAAAATCAACCATCAAATCCACTCTTCGCTCTTCATCCTTCTCCAACACCGCCACCACTACTTCTCCTCTTCGCCGATCCATTTTAACCAGGTTTCTTTTCCACTGTGTCGTTATTTCCAAGTTCCCAAGGAAAACTAACTCCTCAAAAGCTCGAAATTTTTATTCCAGTGTTGTTCTCGTTGTGATTGTTGTTGTAGGGTTGCTCCGGAACTGAGATGCGCGCAGTCGATGCTGCCACTGCATAGTGCGGTTGCGACGGCGAGGATGACGTCATGCCTGAGAACATCTCGGAGCTGCCGAGCGCTATCACAGGGTACTCTCTGCTGCACCTCTCCCAGCCTCTAATACTTACTTTTTCCTCCATAAAAATTCTTCAACTGTGAGTTGCTAGTTTCCTTGCTTCATAGATTGAAATTTCTCTGTGAATTGTACTGAGTAACATGTTTAGATATTGGATTAGCTTTGATGAAGGATGCATTTTTTCCCCTTCCTAATATGCTGCTCTAAACATAGAAGGAGGAAATCTGAAAACACAACTAAGCTCTTGAAGTGGAAAAGACATTGTTATATATGGACTAAAGGAATGTATGTTTATTATTTAAGAATCGAACTACTACAATACGGATGAACCAACAGTAGTTACATGGAAAGGGTTAGATAGATTGCTCGGATGAAATCGAGATTTTGTACTGTGAGTTGATAGAAAGTTGCATTGGGTTTTTGGACTTTGTAGAACCACTGGATCCTCTTATTGGTTTCTATCACAATCTTGAAATGTAGTGTGTCTCTGCTCAATCTATCTAGAACATTTTTAAATGTTTTGGAAGGTGGAACAGCCTCACGCATGGTCTAATTTGACTCTTAATTTATAGTGGGGGCATTGTTAGCTGGGTAGATTGGTTGTGTATAAAACAGTTTGAAGGCCAAAAAGTACAAAGTGAATGCGATGTTATCAACTAACTATAAAATTTGGTTCCTGCAGGCACATAGATAATTGGGAGCTTGCAGGACCAGTCACTTTTGACCTACTGCCTCATTACCAAGTATGAAAAGATTAAGTGTTCTTTTAACATTTAATAATAATCTCTTTAGCAATCTTATAATACAGCCGTATCTGTTTCATAAAAATGTTGTGCTTTTTTCACAAAATGTACGTTAGGATAATGGATTTCATATTTTCATGTGCAGTAATGCCCTCCTGTTTTCTTTTGTTTTGGAATTGAAAACTGAAAACTGAAATTAAGAAGTTTTACCAGTGAAAATTGTGAAGTCAATTTAAGCATCACTTCTAGAATAATTGACAACATTCATTCCTTTTTCTTCACTCAATATTTTCTTGCTAAGGCCTTGAGGTTGAGTATCTTGCACTTGCAATCAATTGTTCTTTGAAAGAGGTCTGGTGATTTCCTTTAGAAAACCCCAAATGACTAGTTCTTTGATATTTTTCATGTACTTAAAATGTAATAAATGTGATGAACAATTAAAACATTAGATGGAGGTATTTTTGGTAATCTATTTCAATTTGATACGTTAAGGAAGCCTATAGAAGTCCTTGTAAGGAGGAAGGAGAGTGGATATGCTAGTCTAATGGAAGCGGTGGAGGGAGATTTGGAAACCATAACTATTAAAACAATTTAGAACTTAGCAATCTAAATATGAAGAGGATTTCATGCGTCTTCTAATCATTGTTTGTTGCCAAACTCATCTATTGGGTCAAGACTTAGTAAATTGTGGTAGTAGTTGTATTTTGGTTTGATGTCCCATTGGATTAGTCGCAATGTTTCTTCCATCCATTAATTAGTGTGATGATTCTGGTGTGGTGGATACAATTAGATTAAGTTTTCATTGAGGTCAATTTATTACAATACTTTCACTGCTCCTTAACCTTAACAAATAACATATATGTGATTTTAATAAGAAATCTTCAAATTAATAAAGCAACCATGCTACGCAATGGTTACACCACATCTTTCTTTTGTGTTATCGATCTGTTGGTATAAATCTCCTCCATAATTTACTGGTGGGATATATTAAGAAATGAAAGGAAAAATATAAGGAAACTGAAATTAGGAGTGCATTAATGTTGAATAGATAATCAAGTACTGTTATTGAACAAACTGATTTTAGGATGAGGACATTTGACTTAAAATTTATATAAATCAGATTATCCTTTTATAGTAACAAAGTATACGGTTGGTAGTTAACATAACTGCTACTTTCACCAGATGGAATTGATTGGACGTGAGGCATGCATGCTGTTCTTAAGGTGGGATATTTTTCTTTGCTGTCCGAAGCACTTGGAGAATAATAGATAATAGTCACCTCATAATATGTGTCTACTGTCCATACATGTTTGTGACTAAAATTGTACAAACACCATTGCTATGGATTAATGGATCCTAGATCTTCCAGTTGCCATAGGAATTTTATGTTGTTTGAAGTTGATCTGTTGATGTTCTTTCACTCTGGCTCGTTGATTTATGTAAGCATTCTTTATTTTCTCCAGGATGTTTCTAACTAAGACTTTGTTCATTTGTTCTATAGAGCTCGGTCTATCAGTTCCAAGGTGACAAGCTAGAAGTGAGACCGAAGAAAGCGTTTTACATTTGTGAGGTTAGATTTTGTAATTCTGCTACCCAAAAGCGGCTATACTCAATGTAATTTTTTCAGGCTGCGAGAATGATTTTGTTGCTGAATAATGGTTACTTGCCCTATGAATTTGATTAATCAATATGCTTAATTAAAACAATCTGTGTTTTATCAAGAAATGAAGATCATGTATAAGAATTGAGGTAGACTGATGTTTGAGTGGAAATCGATACTTGTATCATATCTAATTTCTATTATCATATCTAATTTACTGCCATTAAATACTTTCCAAGAATTTAAATGTATTTGTTTTGGGCTGAAACAAATGTTTTTTTTTTTCAATTCCATTAATAAAAATGAAGGCTAAGTACCTGTTGATAGTCAAACACCATAACCAAACACATCAAATAAAAACTACACTTCTAGCTAATGAATATGCAACAATATATATCACACTTCTGATATTGATAACATTAACGGTCTTGTAAGTTCGGATTTTTTATTTTAATTTTAAATCCACTTCTATCCGGTTTCTTTTTTGTATAGTTTTCATTGGTGCTAACTCTAGCCCTACAAAATTCTTTTATACAACCACCTAGTATAATATACATATTGCACAAAGACACTAAAACGAAGTTACAATACAGTCCCAAGAAACAAACAAAAAATTGTGCCACCTGCAAAGCATGAAGAATAATATTGTAACAACATTAGCAAATTCCAACCTCTTCAAAATGTTACTTCACCCCTTGAATGATACTGCAAATATCCAATTATGTCACACTTTATTAACATGGGTGGTAGTTTCGGACTTGAAATACGTCTATGGAAATACTCTTGACGTTCCGAAGCATGTTTAACAGTCTTGTTATGGCTTAATAACAAGCCAGAAGATGGAGGAAACAAAAAAGGCTTTTCGGGAAGAGGACTATCATCTGATAGCTTAACCCAAGGTTAGAGTATAGATTCAGATAATCCAATAGCATGTTTATATTCATAAGGAATGTTGCCTAGGCCGTCGAGCATAAAATCATCATTCGAACTATCACTTGCATTGGTCGCAACAAAAAAAAAGAACTATCACTTGCATTCGATTTGGAATCTAATTTGATAAATCTAATTTGATATCAAATTTCTGTGTGCAATTGCACATATTTACATGATAGAAAGGAGCTTAGAAGCTTAACATTCAAATTATGACGTTATGACTAATTTTAGTGCATAATTCATCACGTTAACATCATATTAATATTTTTCATCAGATGTCTAACTAATTTATTTTAATGTATCATGTACTAAGTTAGACTTCATAGATTTAAATTATCCCCTTCAAATTATTTTTTTCAGTGCAATTTATTAAAACTTGACAAGTTTCTAAATTTTTGTATTTAAATATTTATAAAATAAGGAACTAAAAATTGAGCATCGTAGTAGCAGCTAGAGAAATTTTGAAAGAAGGGCTTGTATTGTATGGAAAGTCAA
Organism: Arachis stenosperma; assembly: GCF_014773155.1. Classification (NCBI taxonomy): domain Eukaryota; kingdom Viridiplantae; phylum Streptophyta; class Magnoliopsida; order Fabales; family Fabaceae; genus Arachis; species Arachis stenosperma. The sequence goes on along the minus strand of NC_080386.1, from coordinate 16,497,840 downwards.
AGAATAAATTATCATTTGTACTTATAAAAGATGCAGACGTTGACAAATATACTCATATAAAAAAGAAACGACGATTGTAATTATAGAAAATGACCTTCGTGTGTCAAAAGTATCCGGACGTTGGTTACGCAATTGGTCCATTAGTATCCGAACCTACGTGGCAACAAAACCTATTCGAACCTATCTACGTGTACTCTAACATTTTTTTGGTAAAGAAATTGGACAAAAGCTCCACACTACTGTGTGCGCTGGCAGAGCTCAATCGTCGCCACCACCACTGCCCAAAGTCGGAGAAGACGATCGACGCACCTCCATGCCGCAACAAATAATTTGCCCCGTCTAATTGCTATGAGTCAGAAGAACTGAGGAGCATAGCAAGTGATGAAAATGCATATCAGCCTCCAATTTTTTCTCAGAGCAATGTTAATGCTCTTGTTAGGCAAGTCCGGTTGGAGTTGGGGATAGAGTTTGAAACACTTAATCAATTTAGAAAGGCAGTCTGGAAGTTTAACGTCAACCTTGGAAGAAACATATTCTTTCCTCATTGTGACTCAACCAAAAGCAAGGCAATATGCTATGATGAGGATTTTTCCTGACAAATATACTGTGCTAAGAGGTCATTTCTTCTGAGTTATCAGGTGAAGACTTTTGTTAATGAACATACATGCAGCAAAGACAATCATTGTAAGTTAGCTGATGAAAAATGAGTTGTTGATGAATTGGAGAAGAGAATAAGGTTGCAACCAAGTTTGATAGTGAGGGACATTGATCAATCCTTTAGAGCTGAGTATGATGTGTTGATCAATGAGAGAAAAATTTACAGATCCATGGTCAAAGCAAAGGAGAGAATTGAGGATTCTAAGATTTCTCAGTATGCAAGACTTCGTGACTATGCAAAAGAGATACTCAAGACTAACCCAAGTTCCACAGTGAGAATCCACACAAATCCACAACCTGATTCAAAGAACAAGAAACCATTTTCATAGAAAACAATGATATCAAAATACACCCTTCCTATATTTTGATCACTAAATATAAGTTACAAGCTACACAAAACATCACCCCTAAGGCTATGGTTGCAAGCAACAATCTGCTCCTTTTAATTTTAGCCTTAACTTTTTCCACCTTCCTTGTCATCATCGATAAAACCTCATGATTTTCTCCTCTAACTGTAATAATTGTTAACCCATCTTCATGTCTCGCATGAGAACGCTCCATATTTCTTTTAACTAACGATTTTTCCGGACTCTTCCAACCTTCTTCGATCTCATCCACCCACACAAAATATTTGCAGTCTCTTGCCTGGAACATCAACATATATACCCACCCTAGTGTCAATTAAAATTCAAATAAAAAGGGGAACTTTCACAAAAAAAAAAAAAAAAACGCATATCCATTACCTTCCAGAGAGGACATCAGATGAACCATCTATTTGGATTTGTCATCGTGCCAGACTCCATCAACGCAACCTTCAGCTCACAGAAGCATCTCCCGTCAAGCTTCTTTCCCTTCTTCTTCTTCTTCTTCTTCTTCTTCTTCTTCTTCTTCTTCTTCTTCTTCTTCTTCGAACCCGAAGCGTTGTTGCAACTTGCATTACTTGTAACGAAGTTAAAATTGCGCAGAAACATCTCTTAGGGTTAAAGGGTTGTCCTCTACCATGGTTCGTATTTTAGGACCAACGTAAAATATAATGCTGTTAATTTCTAGGGCAAGTTCAAATTGGAGAAGAAAGGGATCCAGAAAAAAAGGGATGATTGGAGAAGAAAGGGATGCTAGGGTTTGAATCTTTGTATTACCTGACTCTAAAACACTCATATGTCAAAGTAACAATAGACGTATATAGATTTGGGAGGTTTTTATTGACACGTAGCTTCGGATACTAACGAAGCAAATGCGTAACTAATGTTTGGATAATTTTGCCACATGGAGGTTATCTTCTGTGGTTATAATTGTCGTTTCTTTCTTATATGAATACAATTGTCAACGCTTGCATCTTTCATGGGTACAAATGGTAATTTATTTGAAAGTCCTAATAGGGTTGACATACAACATACAATGATAAAATAACTTAGGTTTATATATGATTTTGATCTTTATAAAATATTTTTTTGTTTTGGTTTTTGTAAATTTTATTCTTTGTTTTGATCTAGTAAATTTTTAAGGATTTTCACTTTAGTCTTTGTTGAGTTTAGACAACTAAACCATGATTAAAGTGATGACTAAATATTATTGGGATATATATCAAATTGGTTGTGTGATGTATTTTGTTTAGCGTGCAGAAAAATAATTTGATCCAACTGGCTCAAGAAGAATGAAACAGGCCCATTAAGCATGAACAAGCCCACATACACATACACACACTCTAGCCCATTATTATATTAAACATAACCAAACTTTGTTTCATTACAAGCTGCTGAACCATATGAGAGAAAAGAAGAAAAGTGAGCGCATATCCACTTCAAGCCCAACTCGGTGATCCATAACCAAATCTCACACTCCTAAACTTATACTTCGATTCATTTGAATCTTCTTTCACTTTCATCGAACAAACAAACTCTCTCTTCTCTCTCTTCCCATTTTCTTTCTATTCACATCAATCTCTGAATCAGGAAAGAAGAAAGAGGAAAGATCTGGAGCTAGGGCAAAAAGAAAAACGAAAAGCTAGCTTCCATTTTCAAGCAAGAAGGAAAAGTAAAAAGGCTACAACAAAAGAAAGATCTCAACGCAAAAAAGAATCACAAAAAAGGTTATTTCCTCATTTATGCTTCAACGAGAAACCGTGAAGAAAAACACTTATGTCCTAAGCACTGTTCAAGAAATTATGAAGGTTGTGAAGTCAAAGGTGCTCAATGGTTCATCAACAGGGATGAAACAAACTTAGGGCCAAAGCAAATATCAACGGCTCAAAGTCAAGAAGTTTGAAGAAAAATGATGAAAAAGAAAGTTATGGTAGCATGTTAATGCCTCGATCCTCTCTCTTTACTTTGACTAAACCGCTGTGGATTCTGATTGTTGGAGAAGAAGACAAACCATGTGTTGAAGATGCCTCAAGCCATGGAAGCTTTACTCCTCTAAAATATGGGTGAACGACCAAGGATTGATGCAAGAGAGCAAGAGCACTAGTTTCGATTCCCATAGCTCCCTGAGCTATTCTTATTCTTCTCCTTCATGTTCTTCATTTAGTATATTTTTTGTTAGTTTAGTATGTCTAAGTTTCATTGAAAAAAGGCAAACATGGTAAGGTTTGTAAAAAAAAAAGCCAATTAGTGGAAAAAGGCAGAGAGTTAAGCTTGGAGAAAAAGCCTAAGTTATTTTAGAAATCCTTTGTTAGTATTCTGTTTTGTATCATGATCCTGAGGGGATTTCCTTGCAAGTTGGGTTAGTACTTTGCAATTGAAAGCTAGGGTGAGTCCTAGTCAAGTTTAGATTGGGTTAGAAATTGGACTTATCCCAGATAAGATTGGGTAAATCCTAGAGAGAATTAGTGTTTGTAATCTGTTAAAAAGATAGTGAAATTTTATCATTATTGTGATAGAGACTGGATTTAGGCTACATTGCACTAAGTAGCCGAACCAGAATACATCTGTGTGTCACTCTCTACTCTCTTCTCTGTTACTAGTTCTGCTATATTAGAGACAAAAATAAAGTATCTCTTGATTTCTCTACTCAGCAATATTTTTTTTCTATTACTATTCCTTCAAGCAACTCTATTCTGGCTCCTACCGTGTTAGGAGACAAAATCAAAGTATCTCATGTATTCTCTTAACAGAAAGCAAAGTTACAAGCAAAGTTAAAAGGAGGCCAAGATTCAATCCTCCCTTTTCTTAGCCACTGATTACCATCATTTGGTATCAGAGCTTGATCTCACAGAGACCAAACTTTGTTGCTTGGAGAAAAGATTCTGATCGCTAGCAACGATGGTTCAAACCTAGTGGCTTACAACTGACAAAAGGACAGTCCAACAACATACCTTCATTCTTCAATGAAGAAAACTACAACTATTGGAAAGAAAGAATGAAGATCTTTGTTCAGTCAGTAGACTACAACCTATGGAAGATAATCATGAATGGTTTCCAAATCTCCATTAAAACTAGCGCTGACGGAATTGTCTTTCCCAAAACTGAAGCTGAATAGAATGATGATGACAAGAAAAAGGTAGAACTTAATGCCAAGGTTGTCAACATGCTAAACTGTGCAATCAGCTTCGAGGAATACCGAAAAGTTTTAAGATGCAAAACAGCAAAGGAGATTTGGGATAAGATCCAAGTCACACACGAAGAAACTATTCAAGTCAAGCAAATCAAGATCGACATGCTGTATAAAGAATATGAGATGTTCTCTATGAAGGAAGGCGAATCCATTGATGACATGTTTGAAAGATTCTCCATCATCAGCAACGGCTTAGATGCTATGGAAATTACATACTCTGAATATATGCTAGTGAGAAAGGTCCTAAGAAGTCTAACAAAAGAGTGAAAAACTAAGGCTATAGTCATATCGTAATAGTTGTTCAGATGACGAGTTTGTATTTTTCGCTAGGAAACTCAGAAGAATGATGAAACTAAGAGGAAGAAGGATTTAAGCAAGGTATTTGTCACAACTGTAAGGAAGCGGGATACTACAAATACGATCATCCAAAATTGAAGAAAGAATACAAGACCCAAAAAGACAAGAAGAAGGGACTTATGGTCTCTTGGAAAAATATGGAGAATGATTCGGATGAAGAAGAAGATTCTGACAACAGCTCTCAAGCTTGCCTCATGGCCGACCACAGCCAATCTGATGAGTTTTTCCTAGCATCCAAGAAGAAGGATGAGATGTGGTACTAGGATAGTAGATGCTCTAGGCATATGACCGGGAAAGTCTACTTTGTTCATCAAACTTGATAAATATGATGGAGGTTTTGTGACTTTTGGTGATAATGGTAAAGATGAAATTCTGGCCATAGGTAAAGTGGGTAAAAGTTTCTCTTCTTTCATTAATGATGTATTCCTAGTTGATGGATTAAAACACAATCTACTAAACCTTAGCCAACTATGTGACTTAGGATATTTGGTTATTTTCAAGAAATTGGTATGCTTAGTTGTGTGTGAAAAATTCGATAAAATTTTGTTTGAAGTTAAAAGATACAACAATGTGTATGGACTTACTTTAGATGAACTAAAATCACAAAATGTATCATGTTTTACTTCTATAGAATCCAAAAAATGGCTATGGTATAAGAATTAGGACATGCAAGCATGTCTCAAATTTCTAAACTTATAAAGAAAAATTTGGTTAGAGGTCTTCCTAACATAAAATTCGACAAAGACATCACTTGTGATGTTTGTCGATTGGGCAAACAAATTAAATTCTTTTTTAAGCCCAAGGATGACATCTCAACCAAAAGGCCATTGAAAATGCTACACATTGATCTTTTTGGTACTACTAAAACTCAAAGCTTAGGAGGCAAACATTATGGCTTAATAGTGGTTGATAACTATTCTAGATATGGATGGGCTCTTTTCTTGGCTCATAAAAATAATACTTTCATTATTTTTTAATTCTATGCAAAAAGATCCAAAATGAAAAAGGATTTGAAAATTGTTAGCATAAGAAGTGATCATAGAAAAGAGTTTGAAAATCAAGATTTTAAAATTTTTTGTGATAAATTTGGAATCTCATAAATTTTCATGTCTTAAAACCCCCCAACAAAATGGAGTTGTTGAAAGGAGAAATAAAAGTCTCCAAGAAATGGCTAGGGCAATGCTTTGTGAAAATGAAGTTCCAAAATTCCTTTGGGCAGAGGCTATAAACACAACTTATTATATTTTGAATCGAACCATCATTAGAAAAGTTTTAAAGAAAACACCTTATGAGCTTTGGAAAGGAATACCTCCCAATATTAAATATTTTCATATTTTTGGATGCAAATATTTTGTATTGAATACTAAAGACAATCTTAAAAAATTTGATCCAAAATCTTATGAGGGTATCTTTGTTGGTTACTCAACCACTAGTAAGAGTATATAGAGTTTATCTCAAATTAACATCGAACCATAGAGGAGTTCATACATGTCTCATTTTGTGATATTAACACCATTTCAAGTACTGTTGTAGAAGATGATGCAGGAACTATAGATGATTCAAATTCACAAAAGAATCAAGGAAGGGATAAATCGGTCTCCTCTGTGGAAAATGTTAGCTCTGACTCTACTAATCAAAATCCATCCCAAGAAGTCATCACTAGATCCTCAAGTAGAAAGAGAGCCGAACTCAATAACTTTGCTCTCTTATCTCAAATAGAGCCCCAAATGTGAAGGAAGTTCTTGAAGATCTATCGTGGGTTAAAGCAATGGAAGAAGAAGTGGTCCAATTCGAAAAGAATAAGGTTTGGACTCTAGTTCCTTACCCAAATGATAAGAAGGTAACCAGCACCAAATGGATCTTTAGAAATAAATTGGGTGAGGATGATAGTGTGGTACGAAATAAAGGTAGATTAGTGGCCCAAGGGTATGATCAAGAAGAGGGCATTGACTTTGATGATTCTTTTGCTCTAGTGGCTAGAATGGCAGCAGTAAGATTATTGCTTGCCTATGTGGCCCACAAAAGATTTAAACTCTTTCAAATGGATGTTAAGTGTGCCTTTTTAAATGGCTTTATTGATAGAGAAGTATACGTCGCTCAACCCCCCGATTTTGAAAATGAGTTTTCAAACCATGTTTTTAAATTTTCAAAAGCTCTTTATGGTTTGAGACAAGCTCCAAGAGCTTGGTATGAAAGGTTAAGTTCTTTCCTGTTACAAAATGGTTTTCAAAGGGGTACTACAGATTCTACTCTCTTCATTAAAGAATCTAATGATCATTTCATACTTGTCCAAGTATATGTGGATGATATTGTATTTGGTTCGGCAAATGAAACCTTGTGTGCAGATTTTGAAAAACTATTGACTATTGAGTTTGATATGAGTATGATAGGAGAACTCACATTCTTCCTTGGACTCCAAATCAATCAAAATCCTAGTGGGATCTTTGTCCACCAAGGTAAATATGCCAAGGAAGTGGTAAAGAAATTTGGTTTAGAAAACTCCAAACCAATGAATACACCAATGCATCCAAATATGAAACTTGACAAGGATGAAAATGGAAAAGATATTGATGAAACTCGGTATAGAGGAATGATCGGATCACTCATGTATCTAACTTCCTCTAGACCGGACATTGTTCATAGTGTGGGTGTGTGTTCTAGATTTCAATCTCACCCTAAAGATTCACATCTTTCTGCTGTAAAATGGATCATTAGATATATCAAAGGTACATCTGATCTTGGTCTGTGGTATCAGAAAACTGATAAATTCTGTATAGTTGGGTTTTGTGATGCAGATTTTTGCGGGTGATCGCGTGGATAGAAGAAGCACTTCAGGGATTTGTTCCTTTCTTGGACAATCTTTGAACTTTTGGTCGAGCAAAAAGCAAGCTACCGTTGCTTTTTCAACAGCAGAGGCCGAATATATCTCAGCCTCCTCTTGTTGTTCTCAATCAATTTGGCTCAAAAACTCAACTTGTCGATTACAAATTGCAAGTCAATAGCATCCTTTTACTTTGTGACAACTTTAGTGCCATAAATATTTCAAAAAACCTTGTTCTACACTTAAGAACTAAGCATATTGAAGTCAGATTTCACTCTATAAGAGAACATGTGCAAAAAGGGAACTATTGATATTGAATTCGTAAAATCGGAGGATCAATTGGCCGACATCGTTACTAAACCTTTGTGTGAGGATAGATTTTGTAAACTTAGAACTGCACTAGGAATGGTTGACGTTAAGTCTTTGAATTAATTATGCTTAAAATAATTTCTGGTTGTTTTTGTCTCTTAGGTTGCAGGGAGACGAAACTGGGTAGATAATGACTTCCTCTGTGTTCCTTGAGGCTCTAACGAAGCACTGAACATGTTTGTGGTCCCAAACTGGAAACAAATCCATAATGGCCTAGTATGTTTTCTTAACAACACTGCTGGACCTATGTGAAAAAGGTTTTGTTTAATGAAATGGGCCTCTTACTAGTTTTGATCATTGGTGCACGAAATTGCAATAACACTTTTGCAATCCCGCACAACTAACCAGCAAGTGCACTGGGTCGTCCAAGTAATACCTTGCGTGAGCAAGGGTCGATCCCACGGAGATTGTCGGCTTGAATCAAGCTATGGTTATCTTGTAGATCTTAGTCAGGATATCAGAAATTATCAGGATTGATTGTAAAAAGCAAAAGAACATGTAATGGTTACTTGTATTGCAGTAATGGAGAATAGGTTGGGGTTTTGGAGATGCCCCATCTTCTGAATCTCTGCTTTCCTACTGTCTTCTTCATCAAACACGCAAGTCTCCTTCCATGGCAAGCTCGTATAGGGTCTCACTGTTGTCAGCAGCTACCTCCCATCCGCGCAGTGAAAGCTAATGCACGCACTCTGTCACAGTACTGCCAATCACCGGTTTGGTTCCCTCCCCTACCGGAATAGAATCACTCTTTTGCGTCTGTCACTAACGCCCAGTAGGTTACAGGTTTGAAGCACGTCACAGTCATTCAATCATTGAATCCTACTCAGAATACCACAGACAAGGTTTAGACCTTCCGGATTCTCTTGAATGCTGCCATCAGGTCCTGCCTATACCACGAAGATTCCGATTAAAGAACCCAAGAGATAACTACTCAATCTAAGATAGAACAGAGGTGGTTGTCAGGCACGTGTTCATAGTTGAGAATGATGATGATTGTCACGGATCATCACATTCATCCGGATTAGGAACAAGTGTTATCTTGGAATCGAAGCAAGCATGATTGAATAAGAAACAGTAGTAATTGCATTAATCCATCAAGACACAGCAGAGCTCCTCACCCCCAACCATGGGGTTTAGAGGCTCATACTATGGAAAGAAACGTGTACAAAATGTTATGAGGTCATCAGGTACGGATACAATGTCAAAAGATCCTATAAGTAGTAAAAGCTAGTATCCTAAGGTTTACAGAAATGAGTAAATGACAGAAAAATCCACTTCCGGGCCCACTTGGTGTGTGCTTGGGCTGAGCAATGAAGGAATTTCGTGTAGAGACCTTTTCTGGAGTTAAACGCCAGCTTTCATGCCAGTTTGGGCGTTTAACTCCAAATTTTATTCCAGTTCCGGCGTTTAACGCTGGAATTTCTGTAGGTGACTTTGAGCGCCGGTTTGGGCCATCAAATCTTGGGCAAAGTATGGACTATTATATATTTCTGGAAAGCCCAGGATGTCTACTTTCCAATGCCGTTAAGAGCGCGCCAATTGGGCTTCTGTAGCTCCAGAAAATCTACTTCGAGTGCAGGGAGGTCAGAATCCAACAGCATATGCAGTCCTTTTCAGTCTCTGGATCAGATTTTTGCTCAGAACCCTCAATTTCAGTCAGAAAATACCTGAAATCACAGAAAAACACACAAACTCATAGTAAAATCCAGAAAAGTGAATTTTAATTAAAAACTAATAAAAATATACTAAAAACTAACTAAAAGATACTAAAAACATACTAAAAACAATGCCAAAAAGCATACAAATTATCCGCTCATCACAACACCAAACTTAAATTGTTGCTTGTCCCCAAGCAACTGAAAATCAAAATAGGATAAAAAGAAGAGAATATACTATAGATTCCAAAATATCAAAGAAACATAGCTCCAATTAGATGAGCGGGACTAGTAGCTTTTTACCTCCGAACAGTTTTGGCATCTCACTCTATCCTCTGAGGTTCAGAATGATTGGCATCTATAAGAACTCAGAACTCAGATAGTGTTATTGATTCTCCTAGTTAAGTGTGTTGATTCTTGAACATAACCAGTGTATGAGTCTTGGCTGTGGCCCAAAGCACTCTGTCTTCCAGTATTACCACCGGATACATACATGCCACAGACACATAACTGGGTGAACCTTCTTAGATTGTGACTCAGCTTTGCTAAAGTCCCCAATTAGAGGTGTCCAGGGTTCTTAAGCACACTCTTGTTGCCTTGGATCACAACTTTATTGCCTTCTCTCTCTCTTTTTTTTTTCTTTTCTTTTTCTTTTTCTTCCCTTTTTTTTCGAAATTTTTTTTTTTGTATTCACTGCTTTTTCTTGCTTCAAGAATCACTTTGATGATTTTTCAGATCCTCAATAACAGTTCTCTTTTTCCATCATTCTTTCAAGCGCCAACAAATTTAACATTCTTAAAACAACAAATTCAAAAGACATATGCACTGTTCAAGCATTCATTCAGAAAACAAAAAGTATTGTCACCACATCAAACTAATTCAACTAGTTTCAGAGATAAATTTCGAAACCCTGTACTTCTTGTTCTTTTGTGATTAAAGCATTTTTCTTTTAAGAGAGGTGATGGATTCATAGGACATTCATAGCTTTAAGGCATAAACTTTATTAATTTTATTAATTAAGAACAAGACTCAAATATAGATATAAGATGAGACTAAAAATAATAAATAAAAAAAACGAAAAATAATAGGCTCCTAATGATAGAGGTTTTCACAGAGTTAGGACTCAACAACCTTGGTTTTGAGAAGTGGATGCTCCCTCAGCTTGAGAGGAGAGCTTTTGGCGTTTCATCTCTTGAATTTCACGCCCCTGCTTCTCTTGTTCCTTCAGCAATTTGCAGAGCATGCAGTTCTGATTCTGCTGTTCTTCCTTCAGTTGCGACACCCTTAGAATTGGTTATCCACTTAGTTCCCGGGAGGCATATGTCCTCTAGAACTTGATCCAACCCCTTATCTACTCTCACCATCCTCCTATTAAAGGAATCAGGATCATCTTGCAGTTGAGGCAACTTGAAGATTTCTCTTATTTTGTCCAGATGGAAGTATATAACTTTCCCTCTGACCATGGTTCTGTAGGTATGGTAAGCAGTTCTAGTCATTCTCTGCTTATCTGTTAGCCACAGATTTGAGTAGAATTCCTATAGGAGTCTTGAATGCTGTTCTGTATGCCCACAGAGCATCATCCAAGCTCTTTGCCCAATCCTTTCTTCGGGCTATCACAGTCCGTTCTAGGATTCTTTTTAGCTCTCTGTTAGAGACTTCAGCTTGCCCATTTGTCTGTGGATGATACGGAGTTGCCACTTTATGGCTGATTCCATATCTAACCATAGCAGAGTATAGCTGTTTATTGCAGAAATGAGTGCCCCCATCACTGATTAGCACTCTGGGGACGCCAAACCTGCTGAAAATGTTTTTCTGGAGAAATTTCAGCACGGTTTTGGTATCATTAGTGGGTGTAGCAATTGCTTCTACCCACTTAGATACATAGTCCACTGCCACCAGAATGTAAGTGTTTGAGTATGATGATGGGAATGGTCCCATGAAATCAATTCCCCATACATCAAACAGTTCTATCTCTAATATTCCTTGTTGAGGCATGGCATATCCGTGAGGCAGGTTACCAGCTCTTTGGCAACTGTCATAGTTACGCACAAACTCTCGGGAATCTTTATAGAGAGTAGGCCAGTAGAAGCCACATTGGAGGACTTTAGTGGCTGTTCGCTCACTTCCAAAATGTCCTCCATACTGTGATCCATGGCAGTGCCATAGGATCCTCTGTGCTTCTTCTCTGGGTACACACCTGCGGATCACTCCGTCAGCACATCTCTTAAAGAGATATGGTTCATCCCAAAGGTAGTACTTGGCATCTGAAATTAATTTCTTTTTCTGCATGTAACTGTACTCTTTGGGTATGAACCTCACAGCTTTATAGTTTGCAATGTCTGCAAACCATGGAGCTTCCTGAATGGCAAATAATTGCTCATCTGGGAAAGTCTCAGAAATCTCAGTAGAAGGGAGGGACGCCCCAACTACTGGCTCTATTCTGGACAGATGATCAGCTACCTGATTCTCTGTCCCTTTTCTGTCTCTTATTTCTATATCAAACTCTTGCAGAAGCAACACCCATCTGATAAGCCTGGGTTTTGAATCCTGCTTTGTGAGTAAGTATTTAAGAGCAGCATGGTCAGTGTACACAATCACTTTGGATCCTACTAGGTAGGATCTAAACTTGTCAATGGCATAAACCACTGCAAGTAATTCTTTTTCTGTGGTTGTGTAATTCTTCTGTGCATCATTTAGAACACGGCTGGCATAATAAATGACATGCAGAAGTTTATTATGCCTCTGTCCCAACACTGCACCAATGGCATGATCACTGGCATCACACATTAATTCAAATGGTAATGCCCAATCTGGTGCAGAGATAACTGGTGCTGTAACCAGCTTAGCTTTCAGGGTCTCAAATGCCTGCAGACACTCATTATCAAAGATAAATGGAGTGTCAGCAGCTAGCAGATTACTCAGAGGTTTGGCAATTTTCGAAAAATCCTTGATAAACCTTCTGTAAAATCCTGCATGTCCCAGAAAGCTTCTGATTGCCTTAACATTGGCAGGTGGTGGTAATTTTTCAATTACCTCTACCTTTGCCTTATCCACCTCTATTCCCCTGCTTGAAATTTTGTGCCCAAGGACAATTCCTTCAGTCACCATAAAGTGACATTTCTCCCAGTTTAAAACCAGGTTAGTCTCTTGGCATCTTTTCAGGACAAGTGATAGGTGGTTAAGACAGGAGCTAAATGAGTCTCCATATACTGAGAAGTCATCCATGAAGACTTCCAGAAATTTCTCTACCATATCTGAGAAGATAGAGAGCATGCACCTTTGGAAGGTTGCAGGTGCATTGCACAGACCAAAAGGCATTCTCCTATAGGCAAACACGCCTGAAGGGCAGGTGAATGCTGTTTTCTCTTGGTCCTGAGGGTCTACTGCAATTTGGTTGTAGCCTGAATAGCCATCCAAAAAGCAGTAATAATCATGGCCAGCTAGTCTTTCTAGCATTTGGTCTATGAATGGTAAAGGAAAATGATCCTTTCTGGTGGCTGTATTGAGCCTTCTGTAGTCAATACACATGCGCCACCCTGTGACTGTCCTTGTGGGAACTAGTTCATTTTTTTCATTATGAACCACTGTCATGCCTCCCTTTTTGGGAACAACTTGGACAGGGCTCACCCAGGGGCTATCAGAAATAGGATAAATAATCCCAGCCTCCAGTAATTTAGTGACCTCTTTCTGCACCACCTCCTTCATGGCTGGATTTAGCCTCCTCTGTGGTTGAACCACTGGTTTGGCATTATCCTCCAACAGGATCTTGTGCATGCATCTAGCTGGGCTAATGCCCTTAAGATCACTTATGGACCACCCAAGAGCTGTCTTGTGTGTCCTTAGCACTTGAATCAGTGCTTCCTCTTCCTGTGAATTTAAAGCAGAGCTTATAATCACTGGAAAAGTGTCACCCTCTCCCAGAAATGCATATTTCAAGGATGATGGTAATGGTTTGAGTTCAGGCTTGGGAGGCTTATCCTCCTCCTGAGGAATTTTCGAAAATTCCTTTACTTCCTCTAGTTCTTCTTGATCAGGTTGAGCATCTTTGAAGATGTCCTCAAGCTCTGATTCTAGGCTTTCAGCCATATTGATCTCTTCTACCAGAGAATCAATAATGTCAACGTCCATGCAGTCTTCTGGTGTGTCTGGATGCTGCATAGCTTTCACAGCATTCAACTTGAACTCATCCTCATTGACTCTCAGGGTTACTTCCCCTTTATGTACATCAATGAGAGTTCGTCCAGTTGCTAGGAAAGGTCTTCCTAGAATGAGAGTTGCACTTTTGTGCTCCTCCATTTCCAGCACCACAAAGTCAGTTGGAAAGGCAAATGGCCCAACCTTGACAATCATGTCCTCTATTATGCCTGATGGGTGTTTAATGGAACCATCAGCAAGTTGGAGGCATATCCTGGTTGGTTTGACTTCTCCAGTCAACCCAAGCTTTCTGATAGTGGATGCAGGTATTAGATTGATGCTTGCTCCAAGATCACATAGGGCTATCTTGGTGCAGGCGCCTTCTAATGTGCAGGGTATCATAAAGCTTCCAGGATCTTGAAGCTTTTCTGGTAAGCTTTTCAAAATGACTGCACTGCATTCTTCAGTGAGAAACACTTTTTCAGTTTCTCTCCAATTCTTCTTATGGCTTAAGATCTCTTTCATGAACTTAGCATAAGAGGGTATTTGCTCAAGTGCCTCTGCAAACGGAATCTTTATTTCAAGAGTCCTTAGATAGTCTGCAAAGCGGGCAAATTGCTTATCCTGTTCCGCTTTGCGGAGTTTCTGAGGATAAGGCATCTTGGCTTGATATTCTTCAACCTTAGATGCTGCAGGTTTATTCCTTACAGAAATGGTTGAAGAGGCCTTGTTAGGGGGATAATCATCAGAACTCTCAGGTGCCTGATTCTCCTTGGGCGTTTGAACGCCAGGAGTGGATGAAGTTTGGGCGTTAAACACCAACTTCTCCCCCTTTTCTGGCGTTTGAACGCCAGAACTGGGCAGGGAATGGGCGTTTAACGCCAGCTTTCCTCCCTGTTCTGGCGTTTGAACGCCAGTATTGGGCAAGGAATGGGCGTTTAACGCCAACTTTCCTTCCCTTTCTGGCGTTTGAACGCCAATAATATTCCTCTCTGGGCTCTTACTGTCCTCAGAGGGATTTTGAACAGTGGCTTGGTCATCCTCTGTCAACTGTTCCTTAATTGACTTCTTGCTCTTTTGAGCAGTGGCATTCAGTGTTTTCCCACTCCTCAGTTGAACTGCTTGACATTCTTCTGTTATTTGTTTAGATATTTGCTGTTTTGCTTGATTCAACTGCAGTTCTATGCTCTTGTTAGCAACCTTAGTATCATGGAGCATTTCTTTAAATTCTGCTAACTGTTCTGTCATCAGGAGCAATTGTTGATTAAGCTCATTCATCTGTTCTTGAGGATCAGGATCATTGACTACTGCCATGACCTCTTCTTGTGGAACGAATTCCTTGCTAGAATATAAGTATTGGTTTCTAGCAACAATGTCTATAAGCTCTTGAGCTTCTTCAATTGTCTTTCTCATGTGTATAGATCCACCAGCTGAGTGGTCTAAAGACATCTGAGCTTTTTCTGTAAGCCCATAGTAGAAGATGTCTAACTGTACCCACTCTGAAAACATTTCAGAGGGGCATTTTCTGAGCATACCTCTATACCTCTCCCAGGCATCATAAAGGGATTCATTATCCTCTTGTTTAAAGCCTTGGATGTCCAGCCTTAGCTGTGTCATCCTTTTTGGAGGGTAAAAATGATTCAGGAATTTTTCTGATAACTGTTTCCATGTTTATTCAACCACCTTTTTGCTTGATCTTTTACAGCAAATGGAAACAGTAACAGTCTGTAGACATCCTGATCTACCTCTTTATCATGTATTGTGTCAGCAATTTGTAAGAACTGTGCCAGAAACTCAGTAGGTTCTTCCTCTGGAAGACCGGAATACTGGCAATTTTGCTGCACTATGATAATGAGTTGAGGGTTTAGCTCAAAGCTGCTTGCTTTGATGGGAGGTACACAGATGCTACTCCCATATGCAGCTGTATTGGGGTTGGCATAGGACCCCAGAGTCCTTCTGGACTGGTTAATTCCACTTAAGTCCATAATGGACAAAAGGGAAATGATAACAATTGCAAAGAGATAAATTTTGTTTGTTTTTTTTTTTTTTGAAATAACCGAAAAATAGAAATAAAAACAAAAAGGAAATTTAAAATAAAAATTCGAAAGTCAAAAGGAAAATAAAATAAGATTTCGAAAATTAGAAAGAAAATAAGATCAAAGCAAATTGAGAACTGAATCAATTAGTTAATTAAAAAGATTTTGAAAACAGCAATTAAGAAGATATGATTGAAAAGTTTTTATGAAAAAGATTTGATTTTTTTTAAAAGAGGAAAGAGAAAAACACAAAATGACACCAAACTTAAAATTTTAGAAAATCAAACACTATTTTTTTTCGAAAATTTTAAAGGAAAAACACAAAGGGGACACCAAACTTAGAACTTTTATGAATCAAAAAGGGGCTAAGAGCATGCAAAAATCGAAAATCAAAAAGAAAAACAAAAGCATGCAAATGACACCAAACTTAAAATATGAAACTAGACTCAACTAAAAGACTCTAAACCAACAAAAATAAAACAGTCCTAATCTAAGCAACAAGACAAGCCGTCAGTTGTCCAAACTCGAACAATCTCCGGCAACGGCGCCAAAAACTTGGTGCACGAAATTGCAATAACACTTTTGCAATCCCGCACAACTAACCAGCAAGTGCACTGGGTCGTCCAAGTAATACCTTGCGTGAGCAAGGGTCGATCCCACGGAGATTTTCGGCTTGAATCAAGCTATGGTTATCTTGTAGATCTTAGTCAGGATATCAGAAATTATCAGGATTGATTGTAAAAAGCAAAAGAACATGTAATGGTTACTTGTATTGCAGTAATGGAGAATAGGTTGGGGTTTTGGAGATGCCCCATCTTCTGAATCTCTGCTTTCCTACTGTCTTCTTTATCAAACACGCAAGTCTCCTTCCATGGCAAGCTCGTATAGGGTCTCACTGTTGTCAGCAGCTACCTCCCATCCGCGCAGTGAAAGCTAATGCACGCACTCTGTCACAGTACTGCCAATCACCGGTTTGGTTCCCTCCCCTACCGGAATAGAATCACTCTTTTGCGTCTGTCACTAACGCCCAGTAGGTTACAGGTTTGAAGCACGTCACAGTCATTCAATCATTGAATCCTACTCAGAATACCACAGACAAGGTTTAGACCTTCCGGATTCTCTTGAATGCTGCCATCAGGTCCTGCCTATACCACGAAGATTCCGATTAAAGAACCCAAGAGATAACTACTCAATCTAAGATAGAACAGAGGTGGTTGTCAGGCACGTGTTCATAGTTGAGAATGATGATGATTGTCACGGATCATCACATTCATCCGGATTAGGAACAAGTGTTATCTTGGAATCGAAGCAAGCATGATTGAATAAGAAACAGTAGTAATTGCATTAATCCATCAAGACACAGCAGAGCTCCTCACCCCCAACCATGGGGTTTAGAGGCTCATACTGTGGAAAGAAACGTGTACAAAATGTTATGAGGTCATCAGGTACGGATACAATGTCAAAAGATCCTATAAGTAGTAAAAGCTAGTATCCTAAGGTTTACAGAAGTGAGTAAATGACAGAAAAATCCACTTCCGGGCCCACTTGGTGTGTGCTTGGGCTGAGCAATGAAGGAATTTCGTGTAGAGACCTTTTCTGGAGTTAAACGCCAGCTTTCATGCCAGTTTGGGCGTTTAACTCCAAATTTTATTCCAGTTCCGGCGTTTAACGCTGGAATTTCTGTAGGTGACTTTGAGCGCCGGTTTGGGCCATCAAATCTTGGGCAAAGTATAGACTATTATATATTGCTGGAAAGCTCAAGATGTCTACTTTCCAATGCCGTTGAGAGCGCGCCAATTGGGCTTCTGTAGCTCCAGAAAATCCACTTCGAGTGCAGGGAGGTCAGAATCCAACAGCATCTGCAGTCCTTTTCAGTCTCTGGATCAGATTTTTGCTCAGAACCCTCAATTTCAGTCAGAAAATACCTGAAATCACAGAAAAACACACAAACTCATAGTAAAGTCCAGAAAAGTGAATTTTAATTAAAAACTAATAAAAATATACTAAAAACTAACTAAAAGATACTAAAAACATACTAAAAACAATGCCAAAAAGCATACAAATTATCCGCTCATCAATCATAAGCTCAAAAAGGGAGAATTTTTTATTTTATTTTACCTTAAGTCAATTTTTCCAGTTACATTTCAAATCATCATGTCTAGTCACTTCAAAGATGATTTAAAATTGCTTGAATCCTGATAAACCACTATTTTATAGTTTATCTTATGCTCAATTGAGTAGTTTTTATCAACTCTTTACTCACTTATTCATACAATTCGCATGTTTTACATTTTCCTTCCTGATTTTATGCTATGATTGAAAACATGCTTATTTGATCTTATATTTGCTTATTATTAATCCTCTCTTATGACCATTAGATGCCTTGATATGTGTGTTAAGTGTTTTCAGATATTATAGGGAAGGAATGGCTTGGAGGATGGAAAGAAAGTATGCAAAAGTGGAAGGAATACAAGAAGTTGGAGAAACTACAAAGCTGTCAGCCTGACCCTCTCTCACTAAAACGACCATAACTTGAGCTACAGAGGTCCAAATGATGCGGTTCCAGTTGCGTTGGAAAGTTAACGTCCGGGGCTTCGATTTGATATATAATATACCATAGTGGCCCTGACGCTAGGCGACGCGACCGCGTGCTCCATGCGGCCGCGTTGCAGTGACGAAAAACCAGCGTGGCAGATTTCTTCTCCAGCGATTTCTGGGCTGTTTTCGACCCAGTTTTCGGCCCAGAAAACTCAGATTAGAGGTTATAAAGTAGAGGGATTGCATCCATTTATATCAGGCATTCATAATTCACTTTTTTACAGTTTTAGATGTAGTTTTTAGTGAGAGAGGTTCTCTCCTCTCTCTCTTAGGATTAGGATTTAGGACTTTTCTTAGTTTTAGGAGTGACTCTCAATCACAGGTTCTTTATTTTTAATTATTTTTCCAATTTAATTTATGAACTCTTTCATGTTATGATTTTCTTTGAATTAATATTATTTGAGGTATTTTAGTTATTATTGCTTTCTTTTATTTACATGATTATTGCTTCCCATCTGAAGGCATTTTTATTCCAGCAGTTTCAATTTCCTTTCCTTTTGGCCTTGGTTAAATAATTGGTAACTCTAGAGTTATCAAACTCATTATTGAAAGGAAATTGGATTTCTTCATTTCATTAATTCATATTCCAATAACTTTAGCCTTTCCCAAGGAAAGACTAAGACTTGAGGATTCGAATTAATTCATCCACTTAACTTACCTTCATAGTTAGAGGTTAACAAGGTGGGAGAAGAATCCAATTCTCTTCATAATTGATAAGGATAATTAGGATAGGACCTCCAGTCTTTATACCTTGCCAAGAGTTTATTTTACTGTTAATTTATTTTACTTGTTATTTAAATATGCTTGTGCCCATTGCCCAAATTCCAAAAACCCCAATTTTACCTTTTTCATAGCCAATAATAAGAACACACCTCCCTACAATTTCTTGAGAAGACGACCTCAGGTTTAAATACTCGGTTATCAATTTTAAAAAGGGGTTTGTTACTTGTGACAACCAAAACGTTTGTATGAAGGGATTTCTGTCGGTTTAGAGACTATATCTACAACGCGACTGTTTTTATGAAATTCTTTACTGGCAAAAATCCCAATGTCAAATCCCGTTTTATTAGTTTAAATTTTCAAGGAAGTTTCTTTTGCATTTAAGGCAATTTTTCAATCAAGAAAATTCTCATTTTCCCACTACTCCACACCATCATATTCTCTCACCTCTTCACATTGTTTCCCTTCATAATGAAAAAGAAAGTGGTTGCTTATAGGGGCACAGGTTCTTATCACCCTCCTTGAAACCCTCCTCCTTCCAGGTCTTAGTCTCACACTCATATATTTATTCACTCACATTCCTCTTCCTCACATTCCTTTCAACCACTGGCTTTTATGGCAAGAACGAAGACTACCAATCCAAGGCCCTCATTTGCACCACAAGAGGCTGGTTCTTCTTGGGTGAAAGCGGGAAAAGGCAAATGACCAATGACTGACGAAGAACTCCCGCCGTCTCCTCTTCCTTGCTCTTCCTCTCGTCCTTCTAGACGCTTTGCCCCATCTAGTCGTCCTTCCAAAGGTACTAAGAGACCTACCCTTTAATCTATCATAGAACCTCTTAATCTTGTCTTTCTTGATTTCAAATCTCACTTTGGAAAACATTCCTATTCTCACTATGATCCTCTTAGATTTTCTTCATGCATGAACTTTGAGTTTCACAAAGAGGTTCTTTCCAATTGCACTCTGTGTCCATCCTATGTCATTGACTTAGATGCCCTGGCTAACAAGGGTATAGATTTTAAAGACAATTTTCATCTATTAAAATAGAAAAATATCGTCAAAATCTGAAAACATGTGTATCCTAAATTGGTTAGGAAATTTTATGCAAATGTGTTGTATCATGATGGAGACATTCACTCATATGTTAAGGGCTGACAAATCATTTTGAACAAAGAATCAATTAGTGATGCTCTTGATTATGAGGATATATGGGTTACAGCCTTTGTATGTGATAAATGGGACAATAATATGGGCATATCACATAAGAATGCTCTGGCTAATATATGTGAAAATTTCTCTCTCATGGATGGTATGACACCCACTCACAGAGCTTTAGGTCTTATCCAAACCCAGCTTTACCGCATCATAATCTATATTATCCTACCTCAAAGTGGCTCCTATCAAAGGGTCACCATCTGTGACACCTTGGTTCTTTATTCTATCCTCAATCTCGCTCCTATCTCATTTGCATACCTCATGATGCGTCATATGATTGACTGTGTTACAAGTGATAAAAAAGTTTCACTCCCATACGAAATATTTTTAATTTGTGTCTTTGAGTATTTTTTTGTTGATCTAAACAATGAGGCTGTAGAGAACAAAATTTCATCACTTAAGGACGGTGGTGTAATGAAGCTAACCAAAGAAAAAAGCTCTAAGACCACTAAGGATCCAGTTATGGAAGAAATTGAAGACGGAAAGCCTCCATCCTCCTTCAGTTACAGGCACCTCTAGCTCTCACAAATACTTGATCAATGAGGTAGTTAAAGATGTACTTCAGGAGTTTGTTAATATGACCAAACAGATGGTCTACTCCAGCAAACAATCTCGCAGACTTGTTCTCCAAAATGAGAAATCCTTGCTAAAGTCTCAAGATAAAGTTGAAGTACTTCTCAAGTACCTTGACTCGTTGGATGAGGATCAAATGTTTTCTGAGAAAGAGAAAGAAAACTTGGGCACTGAAGATGAAGATTTTGATGCTTAGTCTTTGTCTCCTACTGATGCTGAGAGATTATAGTTTGTTGTTATTTATGGTTCTGATTAACACTTTACTTTGCTCTTTTTCAGCTTTCTGAACACTGTGTTTTTATTTTTTGTATAACTGTAATAGCGTTAGACTATTTCTGTTGATTCTCATGTTTGTTCATTTTGATATATTAGCATGCTTTTTTATCTAACTCTTGCAGATTTTCCTCCTTGATAACAAAAAAAAAGAGAAAAGAAAAATGAAGGAAAATAAATTGAAATTGATGGATGCCTTGGTTGCCTCTGATTTGAACTTGTGGAAACTTACTGTTTTGAGTTGTGATATTAGACTAGCTCAGATTATGCATGTTTCAAGGCTGGTTAATGATAGCTTACATGGAAGTCTTGAAAATCATTGAATGTTTGGCATATTTTCTGTGTATAGTTTGTTGGTATCAAGTTACAAAATACAAATATTCAGGGGGAGCTCAATGTCAAAAGAAACATCAAAGGGAAGTTTCTTAAATCTATTCTCTTTTTCTTTCAATTCATTTTAATAATGTTTGTCATCAAGGGGGAGATTGCTGAGTTTAGACAACTGAATCATGATTAAAGTGATGACTAAATATTATTGGGATATTTATCAAATTGGTTGTGTGATGTATTTTGTTTAGTGTGCAGAAAAATGATTTGATCCAACTGGCTCAAGATGAATGAAATTGGCCCATTAAGCATGAACAAGCCCACATACACATACACACTCTCTTGTCCATTATCATATTAAACATAACCAAACTTTATTTCATTACAAGCTACTGAACCATATGAGAGAAAAGAAGAAAAGTGATCCCATATCCACTTCAAGCCCAACTCAATGATCCATAACCAAATCTCACACTCCTAAACTTAAACTTCAATTCATTTGAATCTTCTTTCAATTTCACTGAACAAACAAACTCTCTCTTCCCTTTTTCTTTCTTATCTCATCAATCTCTGAATCAAGAAAGAAGAAAGAGAAGAGTTCTAGAACTAGGACAAAAAGAACGAAAATCTAGCTTCCATTTTCAAGCAAGAAGGAAAAGTAAATGGGCTACAACAAAAGGGAAGATCTCAACGCAACAAAGAATCACGAAAAAGGTGATTTTCTTATTTATGCTTCAACGAGAAACCGTGAAGAAAAACTCTGTGTCTCAAGCACCGTTCAAGAAACTATGAAGGTTGTGAAGTCAAAGGTGCTCAATGGTTCATCAACGGATAAGAAACAAACTTGGGGCCGAAGCAAAGATCAACGGCTCAGAGTCAAAAAGCTTGAAGAAAAAGGATGAAAAAAAAGGTATGGTAGCATGTGAATGCTTCAGTTCTCTCTCTACTCTGACCATGCCGCTGTGGATTTTGATTGTTGGAGAAGAAGATAAATCATGCGTTGAATATGCCTCAAGCCATGGAAGCTTCACTCCTTTATAATAGGGATGAACAGCTAAGGATTGATGTAAGAGAGAAAGAGCATTGGTTTCGGTTCCCATAGCTCCCTGAGCTCTTCTTTTTTCTTCTCCTTCGTGGTCTTTATTTAGTATATCTTTTCTCAATTTAGTATGTCTGAGTTCCATTGAAAAAAGACAAATATGGTGAGATTTGTAAAAAAAATCCAATAAGTGAAAAAAGGCAGAGAGCTAAGCTTGGAGAAAAAGCCTAAGTTATTTCAGAAATTCTTTGTTAGTATTTCTATTTTGTGTCATGATCCTGAGAGAATTTCCTTGCAAGTTGGGTTAGCACTTTGCAATTGAAAGCTAGGGTGAGTCCTAGCCAAGTTTAGGTTGGGTTAGAATCTGGACTTATCCCAAATAGGATTGGATAGATCCTAGGGAGAATTTGTGTTTGTAATCTGTTGAAAAGATAGTGAAATTTTATCATTATTGTGATGGAGACTGGATGTAAGTTACATTGCACTGAGTAGCCGAACTAGAATACATCTGTGTGTCACTCTCTACTCTCTTCTCTATTACTGGTCCTGCTATAATGGAGACAAAAATAAAGTATCTCCTGATTTCTCTACTCAGTAACGTTTTTCTATTACTATTCCTTCAAGCAACTCTATTCTGGCTCCTACCCTGTCAGGAGACAAAATCAAAGTATCTACTATATTCTCTTAACAGAAAGCAAAGTTACAAGCAAAGTTAAAAAGAGGCTAAGATTCAACCCCCTTCTCTTAGCCACTGATTACCATTGGTCTTAATTTGCTTCCTTAAGTACTAATGTGATAAAATACTTGTTAATATAACATGCCTTGCCATATTAGCATTTCAGTTTACCACATTATCAATTAACTTAAAACTTTTAGTATTCAACTAATATTTTTACTCATAATAACATTACGGAAATATAAATCTTTTAAAACTATATCAGCTTTGTCCTGGCATTATAGATTATGACACAAAATAATGTTGATCTAAAAGCGCTCAATGTAATTGACATTTCATTAGTTTAATCAAATTCCTAACACTTGTGGCATGTTGACTTTCTCAAAGGAACTATAAAGATGGTTAGAAAGGAACATTGATGGTTCTGTTTTAGTTTATTTTTAATGTTTTTTTAGATGAATGATCGTTTAACACTCGTTTTTTCATCATGGTGAAAAATTTGAAAAGTCGCTGATGGTAGAGTTATTTACACAAACAATTTGACTGATGAATAAATTCGAATAGATGAATATTATTTGAATATTTTTGTTGTAAATAGTTACTTCTAAAAGTTGGAGTATGATGACAAAGTGGATTAGTGTGGATTCGAAATTTCTCAAAATGAGAATCTCTTAGTTGCAAGTATAATCAAATCAACAACTAACTTTCAACATCAAAGTTTAGATTTTTAAATTGCAAAACATATAAACCGAGAGTCATTCAACCTCGGGTCGTCTCCCTTGAAATGCAATTGAAGTGTTACACTTTTGGTTGTTAGGGCAAAAAAGGGGAGTTGCAATTAAAGAGCTAAAGATTAAAGGAACTTAAGAAATAAAAAAACTAAGGAATGATCAAAATTGGAATTAATACAAGTAAAAGAGAAACAAGATCAAAACTTAGTGAAAATGCTAGAAATGTATAAAGATCCTTGACATGGGAATGAGAGTCCAAGGAATCCTATCATTGTCATAACCACAACTATGGTAATCATCATGAATCAATCTCACTTAGTTAATCCCAAACATCGAGGAGTAAGTCAACCAAGCATAATTGGCCTTAATCTATAAGTCCTAGCTAACTTACCAAACTAGTTGATAAAAAGCTAGCGTCAATGGAAACAAGAGTCAACTAACTACCTAAGAATTACTACTAAATGTCGGACATTATGACTCTAGTATCTTAGGGACTCAAACCCCAAGTCAAGGTGTGAAAATCTACTCAAAATTACCAAGTGGCATTTTTACAAACACTTGGTGTGCATATAACCAAAACATGGTAAATTGCAAAGGAAAAAGGAAAACTATAACCAACTATTCACAATGTCAACAATTAACATTCAATCAAATATAAAGGAAGCATAAAGCATTAAATTTATCAATCAAAACTTCAAGAACTCAAAATTGCAAATATTAACAAAGCACTGAACCAAAAGGAAATAAAAGTAAAGATGATGTAATAAAAGAGGAAATTAAGAGTACTTACAATTAAAGAAGCAAAATCCAAAATTAAAGCTTGCTATAAAATGCTACAATGGAAATGGAAATGAAACCCTAGAAGAGAAATGAAGAAAAACTATACTACACTACTCCTACTCCTAAAATTATGTTCTAAAACTATCTAAGCGAGCTCCCATCATATGGCTTCAATTCCCCTTGATATAGCACTTTCCATTCAGCATCCAAGCTTCCAAAACTGGGCCAAAGGCCCCCAAAATCGCGGATCACGTGTTTCATTAATGAAACCATGTGCAGGGACTTGTGCGTACGCACAGAGGATTGCGCGTACGCACACATGCTAATTCCTTCTTGTGCGCACGCACGCTTGACTATGTGTGCTTTTCCTTGTTTTCTTCATGTGTTCTCCCTTGTACATGCTTTCTTCCACGTTTTCCTAGCCAATCTAGTCCAATTGACCTGAAATCACTCAACAAACATGTCACGACATTGAATGGAATAAAAATAGAATTAAAATCACTAATTTAAGCACAAAAAGGCATGTTTTCACATTTATGTCCAAATTAGGGAGAAATCACAAAAGTATGCTATTTTGGTGAATAAGTGTGAGTTTATGTGACGAAATCCATTCAAATCAAGCCAAAATATCTCATTAAATATGGACTCATCATATGACAAAGCTGATGCAACTTGATATTTAGACCCAACTGAAGGGTTTGAGTTCGGGTTGAGAAGGTTGGATTTGACCAAGATTTAAGGAATATAATCAGACACTGCCATGTCAATAACAATGTCATTCACATTTTGAGCATGGTCCTTCTATGCCTGAGTCTATAGATGCCATGAAGTTGTCTAAAGATGATGAACATGTTGATGGAGAAGGTGATAGTGAACCAGAGGTTATATCAATTATGTAACACTCTACCCTTCAAAGCCTTATACTTAAGTCATAATTTAATGAGGATTTGGTGCTATGACACAAGGCTAAAATATAAATGCTTATGTATAGAAAGAGATATTAAACTAGAAGCCTGTAAAGGAATTTAAACCCCGGATAAAAAGGCAATTTGTCAATTGTTCACACTCGATAACATACATAAGCATGTCGAAAAAAAGTAGATAATTAAAAGTTTAAAGAAAGAATAAGGGTAAAGCAATCATATATAATATATAAATATCTATTAGTCTCGACTCGTGAAGATTAGGCCAGCTAGAGTTACAACAGTAAAATAGTTTGACATACATAACCTATCTCTCCAAAAATACATTAAAATCTTCTAAAGGCAAGTCTTCAAAATAAGTATATCATATGAGTTTTTTTCAAACGAATGAGAGAATCTAAAATCAAAGTAGAAGCAAAAAGTATTCTTCACCATTTTTCAGATAAAACTCTCGCTCACTGAGGAACATTGAGACTTGCATCTAAAAAATAGAAATAATAGATAGGTGAGAACCCAATCCACTGGATTCCCAGTAGGGTAAAAGTGTCGAATCGATACAATTAACAAGAACTCTCTAAGCAATCTTAATCTTCAAAGTTTCATTGATCCAAGCCTAGGATTCTCACTAAACCGGAAAATGGCAACTTACCTAAGGCTGCGTTTGTTTCTGAGAACAGGACAGGACAAGACACTGATGGACAGAGACACAAAACTTTGTGTTCTTGTATTTTGTTTGGTGATAAACTATAACAAATTATGAAAATTTAATTTATTCTCATTTTTTCATTCAAAAAATTTGAGATGAAAAATATAATAATAAAAAATATAATTATGAAAATTAACAAGAATAATGAAAGAAAAAATGAAAAATAAGTTGTGTCCCTTGTTAGTGTCTCCGTGTCCTTCCTGTTAGGATGGACACAAAAAACACTAATTCAGTGTCTCTGGACACATTGTCTCTGTCCATGTCTCCTCTGTCAAACACGATTTTGTGTCTCTGTGTCCCTGTCCCAATGTCCTGCCTCTGTAAACAAACGCAACCTAAGGGATTCTAATCTATCTATTTATTCTCAGTTTTCCACAAACCTCCAATCACCACATCACATCAAGAACAACTCTCAGCGTCGCCAACGCCAGCATAAGGGATCTATCATTTGTTCAAACACATATAAAATAATACAAAGAATACACAAATAGAGAGAACAGATAAAGCAATTAGCTCAAATAGCAAATATATACAATTATTCAACAAGACAAGCCATATATACAAGATGCACACCCAATTAATACACACAAATACAAATGATGCATGCCTGCCCTACTAGCCATGAGCTTACGTGTCGGTTAACTGCTAAAACCCGATACATCTGATAGCTAACCCAGATATTGTCTCTCTGCTGTTTACTCGCTATATATAATATAGTCTCGTAGGGTGAGTGTCATGTACACCTCGCAGAAAGAGAAAATCTCGCAGGGTTGAGTGCCCTATACACTTCGTAGAGTTGAGTGTCCTATATATCTCATAGGGTGAGTGTCCTGTTCACCTTGCAGGGTTAAGAAACCTGCACACCTCTCATCCGAGAGAAACCACAGTCCTTTAAAATCTTAACCCAGAGCAATTGGGACTAAGCCACAACCCTTGCATCTTACCCAGGCAACTCAAATATCATTCAACTTCATCTCCATCATCCAATCGTATCAACTCATCTATTCAATCACTTCTAACTCATTCCGACTCAATAATTTCTTTCCAACACTTTTTACCCTCTAATCCACCGTCTCTATACTCATTATAGGGGTTACGGAAGTGAAAGAGCTAGTTGAATAGGCTAAAACAGTTAAAAATTATCATTTCTGAAAAACAGGACAGTCATGCATACGCATTCCTCATGCGTACACATGAGTTTCCCTTGGCGTGTACGCGTAGAAACACACACGAAAAACGTTTAATTCTAAAATACAAGTCGTGCATATGCATGATTTGACTTTTGTGCGTACACATGGTATGCGCATGAAACTATTTCACTTCTGTAACACCCCTCATGCGTATGCATGGGTTGTGCGTACGCAGGACTTCAGTTTTCTGCAACTTCTACATAATTCAGTTTTTAACCCCCAAATTCAAACTTTTATAACTTTTTGTACAATTATCTATTTTCCTTTATTTTTAGATGGTTTTCAAGGTCTTTCCACTAGCTTTAATTTAAAACAAATTTCATCCAAATCCGAACTTCGAAAGCCAAGTTACGTCTCGTCGAAATTGGCCAGAATCAATTTCTTACCACTTTATACCCAAGGTTTATTTTGACAATCTTTCAGTCCATTTTAAGCCTAAGCAATTCCAAAATCATTTCTACACATTACAATTTATTATTTTTCAACTATTCCAAGCCTATCATTCTAATTCTAACTTCTTTTTTTTGTCAAGTGAATTGGACAACCCCAATCCTAGGTATCACAACACACACACCCACACACCCACATTTTGAGATTTTATCAAACCTCATCTCAGTCTCAGCTGGAGTTTGAACTTGGTGCAGCTTGCTTAAGAGGCAATATGATTGCCACTTGCTCTAGGCCTCGCTGCATTCCAATTCTAACTTATTAGCACATTCCACAAGGATCTCTGGACTGGGCCATTGGCTCTGAGCCTCTGAGGTTGTTGGATCGATCTTTATACACAAAAATAATGTTACACACAATGATCATACTTCTAGTTGGAGACCATGGTATGCTCATAATAATCTAACAATGCCCGGGAATTTTTATATATTAGAGTCACTTTAGAGGTAAAGTATTTTTAATTATTTAATTCAATTAACCAAATGTAACAAATTTAATTAGGAGTAATCAAAGAACATGTCTTGGGACTCGGGAGAGTAGCAAGCAATAACCTAAACCTGTAAAAGAGAACTATCTCATCATCACAGAGCTCAGCATGTTCTTATGGCATTTAATTTGTTGTACCCTTTGTGTTTCTTGAATAATTTTAATGCCCAATTATATGATCTTAATCATGAATTTAATTCCCTTCTTTTTTTCTCTCCTTTTAGTATTTTTCTAATAAACTCTAAGTTTATCAATTATCACTCATAATTCATTTCCTCTTTTATGGTTCTGTGTAAAAAAAGAGAAACGAAAAAGGACTATGAAATTATGGTTGCTGAAGGACCCAAACAAAGAAATTAAATAATGGGTTTGGATTAAACATAGGTATATGTTCTTGCATCAGCCTTAGTTGAGTTCAGTTTTCTGTGAATGAATGAGGTATATATTAATTGAAATGTAGATATTTATAAAAAACACTTTCACGCTCAAGTTAAATTTTAATTTTTTTTTAAATTATAATTAAGTGAAATTAATATACATTTTTTTTGTCATTCTGAAGTTAATTTTAAGGTATTTGATAATGTAGTTACTATTGTCTTATACATGGTTTGTTATTAATGAAGAATAGATGTTAATTCATGCTGAAAGATAATGCTTATAGTAATCAAATTATAACGCTACTATTTGATATTAATAGCCGATTATACATTGGTTACAATCAACTTATAAGGTTTAAATAAGGTTTAAATTCAAAGTAGCTAAGTAATTTCAAATTAACCAAATTTTGTTAAAACCTCGGATGAAAAAAATGAGAGGGACAAATTTCTTAAGAAATTAAAATTGATTGGAGATCACAAACCGGTATATATGTCACAAGAAAACAAGTTTGAATTACATAAATTGCTTTTATTTTCTATCACGTGAAATAAATTGAACAGAGAAAAACAAAATTGTTTTATGTCTCTTTGCTTCAACTACCAAACAAACGCAATCTTAGGTCTTAGATCCATTAGCACCGTAACTAGCCAAAATATCAATACAGCTTTTATCTTGAATTGTGCTCAAGCCACTAGTTTTTGTAACTGGTAGATGACAATTGCAAGATTGCAACGTTAAGTAAAAAAAGCACATGAATTTTGTTTTACACTTTGACATGACATCAATAGTCATTTTTTTTTTAATTTATCTTTCTCCTTTAATCTGTTGTACTATATGCGTGTTTGTACATCCACTGTTCATACCATACCAATGCCCTCAACATTGATAACGTGTCCCACCTTTGACAAATACTATCTCCACAAACTAATCAGTAAATTTATGTAAGAAATATTATTTGTTGAATACATTATTTTCGTAATTAAATTTAACTAATTTTTTTATACTTTTTCAATTAAAAGTTATATCAATCTTTAAACTATTTAATCAATTTAATTGAATTTAATTATTAAAATAATTTTATTATATAACATTATTATTTATGTAAATAACCCGTTATGAGATTTTTCATGTAATTTTATATACCCGTATGACGAGTTGAATTGGAGGTAGAGATACTCTTCAGAGTTAGCAACTTTTAATATTTTTAGTTATTATTTGGTCATTGTAAATATTAAATTATTTTTAATAAATAAATTTTATTAATTATGTGTGTAAATTTTGAAAAATGTAAAATTAATTTATTGTATAAAATTTTGGTATATATAGGTGTAAATTATATATTTTTTTGTGTGTAAAACGTCTATAAATATGAGTACAAATTATTACTAATTAAATGTTGGTAAAAAATAATAATATTTACTGGTCATATGACATTGCTCATAAAGATAAATATCACATATTTAGTTCAATATGTTATGATTTGTATACAATGACCCAAACTTTTGTTAACAAAATTAGTAATACTTCTACAAAAAATAAAAAATAATTTAGTTGATTCAAATAATTTACTATAACTTAAAATATCAAAGTTCAATCTTCATCTCTTGCTTTTATTACATAATAGTTTTTATGTTTAAACATTCAAAACATGTTGGATTTGGACTAAATTGAGTGTTTCGCATTTCGCAGCTCTCTATTCAATAAGCAAAACTCCCTCTACATTTGAGTTCAAATAGAAAAAATGAGGTATTTTTTATTTATGTAATTTAATATTATTTTATATTTTACTGTTTATTTAATTTAATTTTTTATATGATAAAAAATATTAGAATATTCAATAAGTATGATATTATTATATTTGTATAAATTAATAAAAAATTCAATAAATATTATAAATTTTAAATTTTATCTTTTTAACTTTTTTTATATATTTTACAGGATATATATTCAAATTTTTATATAAAATAATCTTAAAAAAATCAAAGAATTAATGCATTATTTTAAGAGGAAGGCTAATATTCAAGAAGGAGAACATATAACTTTTATAATATCAATACCTGTAGATAATTCTTCGACTTTAATGAATCACGAAAAAAGTGAGATACAACCTTCAAAAGTTCAAAGAGTTGCATCTGATGAGCTTGACCTTAATTCTTTGGAATGAAACCCTAGAAAACGACTTCAAATTCGGCAATATCACCCAAATCAGAGAGATGAGGTTAGACGAATTTATCTTAAATGGGATCCATATCAAAAACATCTTGATAATTATCTTCTATTTGACCCCCCCAAAATTTTATTTCAAACTCCGCCACTGCACATATTAGTCTACATTTGATTCTAAAAATAAAATAAGATAAAATATTGAGAATAAGATACAAAAAATAAAAACATAAAAATTTATATTTTTATATTTTGTTTGATAATAAATTAAAACAAATTATAAAAGTTTAATTTATTCTATTTTTTTATTTAAAATATTTGATAAAAAAAATATAATAATAAAAAATATAATTATAAAAAAAAGAATAAAAAATAAAAATAAAAATAAATTATTTCTCTTGTTAGTGTTTTTATGTCCTTCTTGTCAGGTTAAACATAAAATACATTAATTTAATATTTTTAGACACAATATCTCTATCTATATCTTATCTGTCAATCATAATTTTATATTTCTGTATCTTTATTTCAGTATCATATGTCTGAAAACAAATGTAATTTTATTGTCAATAAAAATTGGGCAAATCAAAACAAAATAATATGAAAAATAACAAAAGATACAAATTTTTTTAATAAATAAAGATGACTGATGTATTTAGTAAATTATTTGTGTATTAAATATGAAATTTTATAAGACTATTAAGATAATTATTTAAAAAGTACATGTAAAAAATAAATCAAAATTTAATCTCTAAATTTTTTATTTTTCAACAATATTTTCGGTGATTCACAAAATGATTGGCAAAAAATACATTTATCATACAACCAGTAAGTTTTAAAAGTAAAAAATATATCTATGAATGTATTTATGATTAATTTTATGTTTTTAGAGTTTGTATTTATTTTTTTGACTTTTCTTTTTGTATTGTTATTATATAAGACATTTCATTAATTATTTAATTTTAATTTTACGGTGAGACTATATTAAATATAAATGAATTTTTTTAAATTTAAATAAAATATTTTAAATTTTAAAAACCAAAATAAGATTATACCCAAAAAAACTAATTTAGTACTTTACCGATAAGTTTAACATGTGCCATAAGACACATATTAACTGAACCTTAGAAAAAGAATTATTGTACGTAGGGTATTTAAATTAAAAGCTGTTTAAATGGTGGGACTCTGTAATTTCATTTATTATTTTTACAGTGATATATGGACCACTACCTCGACAACATGTTACATTCATTTATTAGAGTTCACCCATAACCAGATTCTCTTTCAACTCCACAACTATATTTATGGTCACCTATGATTTCTACATCTTCCAATCTTTCTCTTGTATGCTTCCTCAAAACTAATTATGCAGCTACCCATTCAGTACTTCACTTTTATACAGTTCTATCAACCATATTCCAGCCAATTAATTTTCTCATTAAATTGGTCCCCGGTCCTTTCACCTAAAGAATTTTCATTCTGTGTTGATCATTTATGATCAAGGTTCCCATTTCATCAATAAGTCTATGCCCGGTAAAGAAACCATACAATTTATTTATTTATTTTCGTTTAAAGAAAAAGTTATTGTTTTAGAAACATTTGCTCCAATTTGTTTGGCATTATAGATGTAGGTACTTTTTTCATGTGTATATATATGTATTTTAATGATCTAGTAACTTTGAGCTTCGATTTTTAGACATCTGATCTATTTTTATTTGAAAATTTGTAAGTATTACTATAAAAGCTCTATAATTTTAAAGGAACGCTCTTTTATTTGTATATATATATCATTGAATGCCGTTGTTTTTGGGATTTTTTTATATATGATAAAAAAATAAAATAAATTAAACATAGAAATAGACACACTACTACATATGCCCATCCAAATTTTTATTGACTCGCCCCACGGCCATAGTTGAATGTATCTGGGACTGCAAGCACGGTTCGTATTTGAGAATATTTAATATGTTCTAATTCAATTGTCGTGGATTGTTACCCACATCTGAAAGGGTTGGTCTGAAACAGGTGGAGCTGACGGTAAGGTAGGGATTGCATGTAAGGTCTTCTCTCTTTAATTTTTGCGTTATCAAGCTAAATATGTATGTGGTCAAATATGTAAAATTAAGTTGAGTATAACAAAAGATAAAGATACTGAGATGAATGAATGAGCATATATGTATAAACAAAATAATAAATAAAGATAAAAAGAAATTAGAATATTATCTTTCGTAAAAAGATATAATAGAATCTTATTTTGGATGGTTTGAATATGTAGAAAGAAGATCGGTAAAGCATTTAATTAAAAAGGTGGATGAGATAGAAAGTAAACAGAAAACAAATAATAGAAAAAATTTAAAAAAATCATATATAAGATGATCAAGGAAGATTTATAGATATGTAAATAATTTTTACTATAGACATAATATATAATAGAGCTCAATAATATGGTTTGATCCATACAGTCAACCCCATCTAATAATGAGATAAAGTTTTATTGTTTTGTTATTGTATATGCTCATTTTCTATTTGTTGTACAATATCATATTTTTTTTTATTTTTTTACGGTATCATCTAATCAGATAGACCAATAATTAATTTGTTGTAGGTTTAACTTTTGGCTAATAAATTGTTGCCTATACAACATATTTTACACGGCTTATCTATAACAATATATAAAGAGAATATAGAAGTTTGGTGTCCAATTCTTTTTTTCTATTTTACTCGTATCATTATAACCCAAAACAAAGTGTAGTTACTCCTTGAAGTGAGCCACTCTCAGTAAATTATGTGTAGTTACTCCCTAAAATGAGTCACTTACAGGAGCAACAATTATTGTATAAAATATTTATTTATTTATTTTTAAAAATCTAATTTTCTTTTATTTTAAATGCGTTGGTCATTTTTTTATTTAATTTATGTTATAAATAATAATGTTTTATTTTATTTAATACTTAATATATTTAGATTTAGATTTTTTTATTTCTTTTAATATGGTTAAATTGAAATAGTCTCATTATATGATTGACAATTTTAATTTTTATCATAATAACTATTTTTTCTTATTATAATAATGAGAGTTAAATATTTTTTATTTAATTTATACTGTAAATAATAATATTTTATTTTATTGAATAAATGACCATTTGTACCCATAAGAGATGAAAGCACTGACAATTGTATCCATCAAAGCTCGAAACTAATCTTGTACCCATGAGAGATGTTGTCCGTGTGACAAAAATGCCCTGACTTGGATCTGAGCTTGGTTCGTGGGTTTCCGAACCTACGTGACACTTCCATCCCCAAGCCATACCTGAGCCAACCATTCACCATCATCATCTTCATCTTCTTCACCATCATCATCTTCATCTTCTTCACCATCATCCCCATCCATCACTATATATCTCTTCCCAGCCACCATAACCTCCACTCGCCTTTGGGAACGCCTTTGGGAACAGAAAGAACCTTCTGGAACCAATCAACCTCACCCCACAGTTCACCATTCTTCTTGCTAACTTGAATCTCAGCACACCAAATGTCCATGTCTTTCCCATTCCCACCACCACACTCCCACACCACAACCAACTTCCCACCCAAATCAGCCATGGTAGAACCACACAGAAACCGAGGCAACCCCTTATGCAACCCCTTCAACTCTTTCCATACCCCACTCCACATCGAACCCTTTAATCTTCCCCAAGTAATCGTAGCAATAAAGAATATCATCCACCACGCACGCTCTCCCTCGCCACCCGAGGTCCAGCTCCATTCCCACGCTCTCCCAAGCGCCGCATCGGGGATCCAACGCGATGCCGCCGCGATCCGCCATGGCGTACCTCTTGCTGTCCACCACGGTGCTTACGTGCATCCACTTCTCCCGAACCTCCGCGGGGCTCGCCACGCGCTCCCATTTCTCGGCCGCACCACCTGACCCTACGGCTCCGGCGTCTGGTCCAAGAAGGAGTGGGTGCTCCCCGATATCGACAGCGAGTCCTTTTCTCCTTCACTTTGATTTTTTGTGTTACTGATTTATTGAGTGCCTGATTTTTTTCAAAGTTTGAATTTTTTTCCATAATTGATGAAGAGGAGAATGAGTTTGGAGAAGAGATAGATGAAGACGAGGGGAACGATGATGATATTATTTTCCTTGAGAATTCTTACTACTTACTGGGCTGGCTTGGTTGACCGGTATGAAGAGATGGTTGAGAAGTACCATCCCGGATTTGGAGTGCGAAAGAGGAAGGGGAAGTGAAGAAGGTGAGGATGAAGAAAGAGCGGTTGGAAAGCATGAGAGTGAGGAGGGTGTCCTTGATGGGGTCAGAGGTGGTGGGGAGGGAGAAGAGGATGGCTTTG
Organism: Arachis stenosperma; assembly: GCF_014773155.1. Lineage (NCBI taxonomy): Eukaryota > Viridiplantae > Streptophyta > Magnoliopsida > Fabales > Fabaceae > Arachis > Arachis stenosperma. Next base: position 16,462,687 of record NC_080386.1, on the reverse strand, counting down.
TCGGTGTGAAAGACGGAGTGGATGGTGAGGGAGCAAGTGTCGAGGAAGAAGGGGCAGAGTGGGGTTTGGAGAGAGAGAGTGTGTGAGTAAGAGAGAGAGGGATTGAAGATAAGGGAGGGAGTGCCACGTAGGATCGGAAACCCACGAACCAAGCTCAGATCCAAGTCAGGGCATTTTTGTCACACGGAAAGCATCTATCATGGGTACAAGATTAGTTTCGAGCTTTCATGGATACAAATGTCAGCGTTTTCATCTCTCATGGGTACAAATGATCATTTATTCTTATTTTATTTAATACCAGATAAATTGAAAGGGATATAGAAATTTGGTGTCCAACTTTTTTTCTATTTTATCCCTGTCACTATAATCCAAAACAACTTGTGCAGTTATCATTATTTCTACTGTCATAGAGTAGTTTATTTGTATGTGCAGTTATTGTTATTTTTACTATTCTATATATATTGTTTGTACTCTCTTATTATATTATTATCATTATTTTTTTCTTTGCATTTTTATTCTCACTCTTTCCTTTTTTTTCATTTATATTGACATGGATGTTCACTACTGTTCGGTTATTACCTTGAACGGTGGGATCTACAATCCAGCAGGGTTGGCGGGCTTCAAGGTTTCCAGTCCGATCGAGTGATGGTGGGGGTGACCAGCAAAAACACTCCAACGCTCAAGTCAGAATGGTTCTAGGAGGTAGGATTTTAGGATTATATGTGTAATGTATATAGTTTGACTATCTTATCTTATCTTTTGGTTAACTAAGATAATAGAGAAGTTTGAATTTGAATGCTGGTTAGTGATTCCTAGCTATCTAGCTTTTTTCAGGTTCTTGGGCCGTATAGATGATTTGGTATTGGGAGTCAAGTTATCGTCGAGCCGCTAGAACCAGGGTCCAAGTCCGTAATCCAGGTCTATAACAGTGCCCCAAACGTGACATGTTTGGCTTTCACAATGCTGGCACGTTTTGTGGTCTCGGGTTCATCCTGCTTTTTGGCAGGTTGGTTAGCGGTAAATTGTCACATTAGAATTTCTGTTCTGGCGATCGTGCGTGTGCCTTTCAAGGCATCACGTTGATTGATATGAGGGATTATTTAATGGTGTTGCGTTCAATTTTACCTTTTTGCCCCTCAGGCTTTTCGTATTCGCGCTTTTTGAAGTGCCTTCATTTAAAAAACTGGTTAGTTATCTTTGTTGCTTTTTTATTTTCCAACTTCCTTTCTTTTTTTTTTCCATCATTTTCATGCGTGCTCTCTTCCTCATTTTGCTTCTATTTTTTGCCACGGGAATTGTACTTGCCACTTCTGGAATTGCCTTTGCTCTGGTGGTGTCTGATTGAGTCTCGCCACCGATCATTGCATGTATTTGTCTACTACCGCCATAAGTAAGCATCTTTCCTTCACCATTTATTTTTCTTTTCTTTCCTGTTTGTTTTGCCAATGTGTTTGGTAGTGTAGCACTGTCGTGAGGGTGCTTTCCCTGGAGTTTTCTAATTTTCAAATTCTTTATTTGTAGTTCATAGGCTTACAATGGTGGTGGTGCCCCCAATTTGTAAGTATGGTGCAAATGAAAGCCGAACCTCAGTAGGGGCTCGTGTTTCCAATCGGGGAAGATCCTCGGACGTATTATTTGTGTACTTCCGATGTGGTGGGGACCCCTTCACGTCTTGGTGAAGAGGATTTACAGAACTCCGTGAGACTGTCGCCATTTGCAGCGGGGGTGCCACGGAAGAACACTATGAGCTTTTGCTCCCCGATCTACAGGAGCGTGTTTATTATGTCAATATGTCGGCTCCCCGGGTACAGGATTGGATGTGGGTCTACAAACCCATGTTCAGCGTTACAGGGATTCGCGTTCTTTTTTCCAACTTCATAATTTTGCTCCTAAATCGGTGTAGCATGGCTCCCTGGACCTCCACTATAATAGTTGGGTAGCTATTAGGTGTTTTGAGCTCGTGTGTGAGTATCTTCAGATCCCCGTTGTCGTGGAGCTCTTTTTGTACTTTTTCATGCTCATCGTTCTGAATCGGGAGGGCATGCATAAGAAGAGGTACATGTTCTTCCGGGCCGTTGATAAATCCAAATTTTGTGGTTTATCTTGTGCTTAGTTTAGGGGATTTTATCACCCTTTTTCCATATTTATTCAATGAAATAGCATGGTTTTGTAATTCTCCCTCAATTTGTGCTTAAATGTAAAAACATGTTTTTTAGGCCCTTAAATTAGTGATTTTGATTCACCTTAATTCCATTCGATGCCTTGATGTATTTGTTAGTGATTTCAGGTCCATAAGGCAAGTATTGGATGGAAGAAGTGAAGAGAGAAGCATGCAAAGTAGAGAATACATGAGAAAACAAGGATTGGGAGTGCATCAATGGACGCGCACGCGTACAAGGGGCGCACGCGCGCAGAAGTGACGTTGCTTGGCGACGCGTCCGCGTGGATAGAAAAATTGCCAAACGGCGCAGACGTGTACATGACGCGTACGCGTCGATGCTCGCACGTGATTCACTTAAAGGCAAAACGCTGAGGGCGATTTTTGAGCTGCCCAGGCCCAATTCCAACCCACTCCTGAAGCTATTTCATGCAGAATTCAAGCTAGAGCAAAGGGGGAGCACTTAGTTAGTCAACATGAGCCTTTAGTTAGTTTCTAGAGAGAGAAGCTCCTTCTTCTCTCTAGAATTAGGTTAGGATTAGGTTAAATTCTCTTAGATCTAAGTGTAATTTCTTGATTTCATCTTGTTTCCTTCATAATTTCTTATTCTAATGTCTTAATTCTCTAGTTTCTCTTATTAAATTCTTGTTTTGCTCTCTTTTATGTTGATGAACCCTTGTTGGATTTCCTTTTCTTCTAATGCAATTTTATATTTTCATGCTCTCTTGATGTTTATTTTCATTGATATTGTTGATTTATTGCTCATGATGGTTATAGGTCTTGTTAATTCTTATAATTGGTGATGTTTACTTTTCTTGCACTCTAGTTGTTTGATGAAATGTTTTCTCTAGTTTTTGAGTAGTTTTCTCTACTCTTGGCCTAGGCTAAGGGAATTGAGTGACCTTGAGTCATTGAGTCTCAATGAATTGGTGATTTAGAACCCTTGGTGATCAATTTGACACTCATTAACACTAACCCACTACTAATCTAATTAGTAGATAGGTTGGGACTTATGGGTTGATGTGATCAAGCCTATTTGACGTACTTCAAGCCTAGGAGTAGATATTACGTACTTAAGGCTTTTGGAAGTAGACTTAATAGATTGGCCTCTCATAATTATCAATATATGATTTGTAGACAAGGATGGTGATCTTAATCACCTATGTCTAGCCAAGAGTACCTTCCCTTTATTTTATTAGTGAATTGTTCATTTACTTTCTTGTTATTTATTTTTCTTGCCCCTTATCAATCAAATTCCTTTGTTCCTTCATAGCCAATAATAGAACACTTCATTGAAATTTCTCGTGAGATGACCCAGAGTTTAAATACTTCGGTTATTCTTATTTGGGGTTTGTTACTTGTGACAACCAAATTTTTGATTGAGAGAATTGTTTGTTGGTGTAGAACTATACTTGCAACGAGAATTCATTTGGGAAATTCTAGGCCATCACAACAAATCAGCTCATCAAAATGGCGCCGTTGCCGGGGATCGCAATGGTGCTATGTTATTGGCTATTATGAATATGTGAATATGTTTGTCTTTTGTTTGTTGGTTAGTTTTTGTTAGGTTTAGGACTTTGTTGCTTATTCTTTGTAGCTTTTGTTTTTATTTGCCATTATGAATTCTCATCCTCACTTTGGCTATGAGTTTGACTCGAATTATGTTGTAGGGAATGGGAACTACAATGGTGACATGCATTAAGGATGGAACAATCAAAGATGGGAGGAGCTTCAAGGGACTGATCAACCTTCTTGGCAACAACCCCCTTCCGAATCAAGTTTGACAAAAGTGCTTGGAGATATGACTACTCTCCTCATGGAGATGCGCAAGGACCAAAAGACATTCTATTCTATCCAAACCGTTCAAGCGCCACCCCAACATGACTACTCTCCGGTTTCTTATGGGTATAATTCCAATCCTAATGCATATCAATTCAATGGATGTGGTGACCCTTATTGTAGTTGTCAACAACCACCACCACATGCCTATGAACCACCCACTCAACCCAATTTTGAACCACCATACTCACAAGTCCCCTACCACCAAACACCTCATTATGACCCTAATCCTTGTTCACCATACCAACCACCTTATGAACCATATGAACCATACATGGAACCACCACCATTTCAACACAATTACTCTCAAGAACCACCTCAATATACATCATCCCCATACCCTTATCAAGATGAACCAACTTCCATCCCGAACAATGAACCTTCTTTTCCCCTACCACCTTCTATGGGTGACTCTCCCCAAGGATATACTCGCTCTTGTATCCAAAGGCAAGAAGAGAACCAAAAGGAGTTCAAGGAGCTAGAAGCCAAGATAGCCATCTTGGCAGAAGCCGTTCACAATATAGTCTCCTTCCACCTAAGCCTATGCCATCAAAGCACTTTCATTGTTGAAAGTGGAGAAGCAATCAAAGAGCTTAGTGAGGGAGTAAACTCAAAGCTCCAAGGTAAAAAAGAGAAGTTGAAGCAAGGTTTGCATCAAGAGGAGGAAGTTGAGGTTCTCGATGTTAAGGAAATGGATAACGAGTTAATAGAAATTGATCAAGAAGTGAATTCCATCGTTAGCAATTTTTTGTCCACCTTGACCAATCCCCTTCATATCAATGTTGAGAAGGGTATGCAATCTCCAAGGCAAATTATGGTTGAAGATTTTGAGAAGATTGACTAAGAAAGAGATTCAATCATTGATGACTTCCTCTCCACAATTGAATCTTCCTCCATGGAGCTTGGAGTAGAGACTAAGAAAGAGGTGGAAACTAAGGAAGAGCACAAGGGAACAGATCTCGCATTGGCTAAGTGTGGGGAGGTCTCCCCTCCTAAGTTACCATCGCTCATTACAACATTCAAGTAGGTAAAATTCTTATCCCTAAGTTTTACCTTCTCATTTGAGTATGGCTTGATTGAAAATGATGGTCAACTTAGAGCTCTTTGTGGAATTAAGAGTAAGAGAGAGTTGTGTAGTGATTGGAAACATCACTCTGAGTTCATGATGGTTGCATGCTCAAAGTGAAATACTAATGGTTGGCGTAGAACTAAATTGTGTGGGTCTATGAAGAGAAGTTGGTGCTCTAAGAAGAATTCTAAGTGCTTACCACCCAATTGGAATCATGATGATCAACTTGAAGATGGGTGCAAAAACAAAATTTGGGATCCAGGTATATATGAGGATCAATTTGGGAACCCTTAGCTTGTGAAGGACTCCATCAAGACTTGGTGAAACTTATTGGAAATTTTGGAGCACAATGGAGAACCAAGCATTGGTGGGAGTTCTAAGATGAGTTCAAGCATGAGTCACCATGACAAGGAGCTTCCCAAATGTCCAACTTAAGGACTTAAACTAAAGTGCTTGGTGGGAGACACCCCACCATGGTAAACTCTTTCCATTCTCTTGTAGATATAATAAATGAATTGAGTTGCCATTATAGGTAGTTCTTTACTTCCTTGCAAGTTTGTTTTGGTTGCTAAGTTGTTAATACATTTCGTGCATTGAATAAGGATGATTCTTTGAATTTGAGTTTTTGCTTGGGTTGCAAGTTCCCTCAAATTATTGAAAAATCCTCAAAAATTTAAAAATATATTTTATTTTGTAATTTTTGTTGGTTTTTGAGTCATAGAGAAAGTTAGGAGTATTTTTTAGGATACTTATAGTGTCTCTTAAAAAAATAGGGGTAATGCACGCGCGCATGAACATGACGCGTGCGCGTCAGAGCACTGCTGCAGCACCCATGCCAAAGACCTGAGAGTTGTGCCAACTCTGGGCTAACTTTGTGCCTCTGGCCCAGGTCACAACCCACGCGGACGCGTACGTCACGCGTCTGCGTCCATCCCCATTTCTACCCATGCGTAGGCACACAGGGCGCTTTCGCGTCCATCCCTCAATTTATCCATCCATGCGGACGCGCACGGTGCTCACACGCATGGATTCAAAAATACACTTACCCCAGGGACGCGAGAAAACTGATCAGTCGCACCCCAACCCTTCTCCTTCCTCAACCCCCAACGTCTCCCCTCTTCTCCCATAACCTCCCATTTCCTCACAGCGCCACCCAAGCACCGCCACCGTCCGGCGACCCCCGCCGTCCCGCCGTCCCTTCTCCTTCTCTCTTTCTCTCTCTTCTTCCCTCTTCTCACTTCTCTCTCTCTTTGCCAACCCTCTCTCACTCTCCCTCTCTACGCAACCGCCGCGACGCCATTGTCTCCGGTGAAGCCACCGCAACTACCAACCACCCTCTGCTCCTCCAGTCGTTCTTCTTCTCTCTCTCTCTTCACCATTCACACCTTGCTAACTCTGCCCTTACTCTGTTTCCACCACCCCTTGCCCTGCTCCACGCCGCCAATCTGCGCCGCCGCGAGCCTCACCCTACCGTCGTCGTTGGTGGTTTTGCATTCCCTCCGTTCACTCTTCTCTCCCCTTCCGTTCCCAATCCTGCTCCTGCTACTCTGTCAGGTTCCATCTTGCTTGATGCTCTATTTTTCTTTCTTTTAATTTTGTTTGTTAATGATTAGATTAGATTAGTTAGTTAATTACTTTGTTAGTTAGGATTAGATAGAAATGTATGCAGTTAGATAGTTAGGATGTGGTTAGAGGATTCTAGGTCTGATAAATGTTCCGTTTGTGTTTATTTGTTTGAATGTTGCATGCTTGTTTGATGAATGGTGTTAGTATGCTACGCTGTTTCTGTTTCATGTGACCTGATTCTCCTGCTGCCTTGCTTGTTTAATGCTGCCGAGTCATATGAATTCCTTGATTACTTTGTCTGTTTGATATGTTAAACTCATATGATTATTTTTACTGCTTGATGCTATCCAAGAACGTCCGAATTACTGTCAAAATGCTGCCCAATTTTCTGCAATATGTCTTGTTCTTCAACTTGTACCTAGAATTGAACTTGCAGCTTTTTCAATTTAGGTTATTAGACCTTACCAAGTTCAATCCCTAGGCTACTTGGTTAGCATTCCCATGGTTGTTCTAATTCCCGTTGATAGGTATTGAAAGGGTTGAGCCAAGAAACTCTTTGTCGGATTTCTGTGACAATTAGTATCTTGCCCACCCTTATGTTTTCAATTTGAACCTTCATGTGCGTTCACGTTTCAAGTTAAGTCAAATGCACTTTGATTTTTACTAAACCTATCATTTGACTTTGATTTGTGATTTTCTTCATTAAGGTTCATTCAATTGATTGGCAAATTTCACTAATCTAACCCTTTTGATTCAAAACTGTTTTCAAATTATTTTTTGTTACACATAGTGAATATCTCACATCCTTATGCCGATAGTTGTACATCTAGTGACCATGGCATTGTTGTTGACTGTTTTCATATTACATGCTTTCATGCAAAATTTTATATTTCATCATCAATGACTACATCTTCCTCATGAATGTGAACATGCTTGTTTTCCATACTTTGTGCATTTCTCTTAATTGAGCCAATAATTCTCATACTACTAATTTTTGAACCGGTTCCCTAACCTCTGATTTCATTAACCAATTAACTTTTCTTTTCACTTTCAAACTGACCCTTTTACCATTCTTTTGGTACGACGCTTATTAGGCTTAGTGAACAGGCATTGTACAAATATGGCTTGGGTTTTTGGTTTGTGGCTTTGTTTGATTCCTGAATCATATTTCTCGCATTCCAAGAATTCTGATTTCTTAACTCACTTCATGATTATATGTCAATCCTCTTATTTTCTAAATGTATCATTCCTTGCTTTCTTTCCTCTACGTGTTTAAGTGTTTATATCCTGTTATTTCTTTTTTCAGGATGGCTGATAAAGGGAAAGCCAAGGTTACCTCTAGGAAGAGGAAGACACATCAAGCGCCTACTCTTTCTCCTTATGTCCACTATGCCAAAAACTCACTCAATGAAGTGGATAAGGCAAACCAACAGCTTCAGCCTACTAACACAGCCAAGTTTCCTAACTTGTACTGTGAGCTACGCTTCCCAACCTATCGAAAGAAAAATCTAAACATTGAAAAGAAATTGGCCCTTCCTGATGACCTGAGGCGCTCCATGATGGCCCGCATTGAGGGATAAGGCCTGGGTTTTGTTGATAGAGATTTGGGAAGGATAAACACATCATGGGTTAAGAAATTCTACTGTAACTTTTTCAGAGCGATCCTTGATTCAGTTTATCTATGAGGCGGTCAGATCCTAGTTAGTAAGGCTGCTATTGAGGATGCATTGCATTGCCTACCTAAGACTGGTGCCACAGATGTTTATGAGCAGGCAGAGGTGGCAATGCAGTGTATGACCTTTGATTATGATGCCTTGAGGGAGGTAATTGCCACACCGGAAGCCCCTTGGGTGATGGATTCGGACAACAAGAAGCTCAAGGGGATGCTATTTGTTTATCTGTCTAAAGAGGCTAGGACTTGGCAGTAGATATTCGCCCATTATGTCATGTCTACTACCCACTTTTTTAAGATTCCGGTGGACATGCTCATCTTGATCGGTTGTGTCATGGAGGAGAAGGAGGTATATTTTTTCCGGTTGATCAGGAGGTACATGTGGCAAGCACACATTCGTGACCTACTTCCACTTCCCACGCTGGTCACTAGGATGGTTGAGTTAGCCGGTGCCCCTTGGAGGGACGATGACGTGACACCACCACCCCCAGACGACGACGACAAGGAGACTGTTATTCCGTGGGGTACGTGGGTGCACGAGAAGCCCCCATCTCGGCGTGCATCTAGAGCGTGATATATTAGTACTATAGATACTACTTTAGGATTATTGCAAAGAAAATTTGGCATTAATAATACCCAACTCAAAGAGCTCCATCCAAAAGTAACACCTGCGAGCCTACCTTCTTTTCAAAATGGACATTGTTAACGCCCAAAATGAGGGGCGTTATTCCAAATAGAAACGTGAATATTTGATTCATGAAAGAAACTTGAGCGTTACCACAATGAAGCACCCATTTTAAATTAGAAACTCTTGACATACTAGACACTCTTGACATACTAAACCAGCACTGCCTCCAACGTTTTACAGAAACCACTGCTGTCTATAGCAATTTCTGTTAAGCCCCCAACACACGTAAACTGCGACTACTAGTAGCGGTTTACGTTCTAACCTAATCCGCTGCTATCAGGAATGGTTTCTATAGAATTATGAAAAATGCATTTACATCTTTTTATTCAAAAATGTGTAATTGGATAAAATCATAAAACTGATCTCTACTTTATTTATTTAAATAAATTACCTTTATTTTCATATGGTCTATATTAGTATATGATTATTGTGATTTTTTTTTGAATTTTTATACGTTGTCAATTTATTTTATGACTATATTAATGTTTTTTTTCAAAAGATTAATTAAATTTATATTCTTTTGTTTTAAAATATATAACAATGATAATTAGAAATCAGTTTTCATTAGTGACACAAATTATTGCTCTTGTATACTCTTATATAGTTGATGCACAAAACAAAAGCTATATTTATTTATCGGTACGTATACAAAAAAATCATTAAATTAAATATTAATATAAAATATATATATATATATATATATATATATATATATATATATATATATATATATATGATGAATTCTATGATGCTTATAGTATAGTGTCTAACGTTTGTTTAATTTACTTTTTTTTTGTACTAAAGATAGGAGATTCGAACTCGCGACCTCTTATTTGAGTATAGGAAAATTATGCCATTTGAGTTATAACTCATTGGCTTTGCCTAATTTACTTGATATAGTAAGTTTTAAATATTTAATAATTTTTTATTTTTATACTTTTAAGATTAAATATTAATTTTTAACTCTTTTAAAAAATTAGGTAAACATTTGTAGGCACCATAACAATTACACACATATATATATATTTAAAAAAATTTTAAGTGTACCAATATACTGATATTTCAGTAATTTTTAATTGTTAATTTTAATTATAAAAAATATATATAATTTATATAATCAAGATCAACGATTAAAAATTACTAAAAATCAATCATCAAATTAAAATAAATATTAATATAAAATACATATTAAAATATAAAATATATATTTATATATAAATACATAATGAATTTGGTAACGAATTTATCGTCTGTAGGCGTAGATTTTTGTATATTTATTTAAAAAATTTTCATCATTATTAAATCAAATCTACAAATATAGAGGTAGCTAGGTAGAACACCCATATTTATATGTCCCTAGAGCAAGGTACAGCAAAAGCATTAAGATATTGCTACTTGGAGATTATGATAGAAGAGAGAGAGAGAGAGAGAGAGAGAGTCTAATATATAATGTGTCTCTCTTATTTTCGGATCTAGAGGCATTCAATTTTAGATCTGAAGCTAGAGGCATAGCAGCATATATTAATACACAAGGAAATTGCTCAAAGTATATAGTATACACAAAACAAGCAAAAAAATGCATTCAAATAATTCGTCATTAGCTGAAAAGTCCTTTAGAATAAAGCATGATGAAAGGTTCTTCTCAAAGCTTATGGCCAAAGAAGAAGGTTCTTCATCAAGAATTTTCTACTATGGAGAAAAATCAGTGGCTTCAGTTCCATTCACGTGGGAGGCACAACCTGGAACACCTAAACACCCTTTGTCTGATTCTTCTTTGTTGCCACCACTTACACCTCCACCCTCTTTTTATTCCAATAATACCCCTACTAGTGCCAAGAAGAAGAGGAGGAGCTACTACTCATCAAAGAGGGTCAATGATGTCATTTCAACTATTTGGTTAAGACTATCATCAAGTAAGAAAGCTCATCATGTGTCACCATCTTCATCTTGGTCACCATCATCTTCTTCTTCATTGTCTTCATCTTCTTGGTCATTTGCATATAACAATTATAATTCATCATCTTCTCCTTCATTTTCCATGAGAGAAAATCATAATAATCATGGTAATAATGAGGGAATTAGTAGCGTCTCCTTCTCACACTCATCATCATCATCAAGGTCCTCTATTCCTACTGCTACTATTAAATCATCTTCTTCTACTTTGAAGCATAATAAATGTGCACGTGGTGGTTTTCTTATTAGAGGGTGCTACGCTTTTTGGAACATGAAGAATGCAACTACCGTGTAAGCTAAGATGTTTTAGCTACTTAATTAATTAACTAGCTTGATTTGGATCTCTACATCTTGTAGACATATATAATGTTTCAAAATTTAGTATTTTGGACCACAAGATTTGTTACACAACAAGTGCTAATTAAGGACCATGTTGTTGTTGGTGTTATTTCTCATGTATATGCTTCAATTTAATTTACATTTTTTACTAGCAGTTTTAATTTATCATATGTCCCTTCTCTATCTTCTAGTTGTTTGATTACAACCATGTCATATTATTTAAGGTTTAGACATGACATTTTTATTTTTGTGAAACTCTAATAATGTAATATATTTCAATATTAAAATGATTGTCTTTTTCTGTGACTCAGCAAGCTTTATTAATATAATTACTGGAAGTGAATTTATACAGTTAAGTTGACGTGAACTAATTAATTACTGAATGGAGTGTATTATTATAGTTTAGATGGTCTAAGTGCAAATTACGGAATTGTTAGGAAGACGATGTAGGCTTAAATTAAATACAAAAACCAACGCAAATCTCACATGTAACACCAGTTTTCGGAGATTAATATACAAATAAAGGCATGCGAATGAAACTTCCTGTCTCCTAGCACCGTCATAATGTTACTATTTAAGATTCCTTTGTGTCAAACTAATAATGCTAGTTTCTTGTTTATTAGTTGACTCATCTAGTCTATTTTAATTTTTTGTTTTATATGATGCTAGTCAATAGTTATCTTATTCTCATATATTATATATTATATATTATATATTATATTGTTTAAAGACAATATATATGGGGCTTACCAATTAAAATGCTCTCGAAAGATTATATATTTGTTAATTTAATTTTTGAAAAATCAAATAATGCATCAAATTAATTTTCAAAAAATATATTTATGAATTAATTTGGTTATTCTACTAATTAAATGATGATATGTCGTAAAAAATATATTTATCAAACTTTTTCATTAGGGTCCAAAATTATATTGTCTCCAGTAATAATCTGATGTAACGTGTATTTTAATTTGTTCTCCTGTCTTTTGTAAGATTGAGCTATGCTATCAATGAACTATCAGAAAAGGGTTGGCAACAGAAAGAGACACAAGAATTTAATAACATAAACATTTAAGAATTGATTATTGTGAACTGTAAAAAGAGATCAATTGTATGGCTAGAATTTGAGCAAATAACAAAATACTAAGGTATCTAATCATGTTTTAGATTAAGTTAACCAATATAATCATTCACATACATAATCAGTTCTTAAGTAAATTTTAGTCACATAAGTTAGTTCTTAATAAATTTTAATCACTCTCGGTTCTAAACTTTTATTTTGTTTGACAAATTAATTCCCATATAAGATTGTTTGTTTAAACATAGAGAATAATCTTAAAATTTTAAAAATTTTTAGGAATTATTACTATATGTCTTTGTTAATTTGTCTAATTATTTTTTTTTATCAAATTTTAACATGAAGATTGATATGTCTAAAAAAATAAGAAAGTTAGAGACTGACTTTGTAATTAAAATTTGTCGAGGATTAAATTTTTTGACTAAAAATTTATTGAGGATCGGACTCATTTGGTATGTTACTCATATGTAATAGTCTAACAATTATGCTCTCAACTACATATAATTTGAAACTACATTGTTGTAGGAGATGCACTAGCTAGCTAGCATATGAATCCCAATCCAGAATTTGTGAAAGTTGGGGGAGCCAAAAGGAAAAATGAGTACTTTTGATGAAATTAATTAGTGAATGGCGTTTATCTAATTAAAGTGTATAAGCATTAAATGGAAAATGATGAAGTAGCTAGGGAACATCAAATTTACGTGGGGGTCCTCTAAGGAGAGATAGATGCATTAATACATATCATGACAAATGAAATTTGCAACATATATTTCATGATTTTCATCTAGTGTGGAAGAACATAACATTTTGGAGTATCCAGTTACGTTTGACTCATTTATAACTTTGAGCCTCATAGTTGACTTGATTTAGATATATTAGTTTCGTATTTTTCTTTAAGAAAAATGTGTTAGCTTTTGGGATTACTGTCCCAGAAAAATAGTATTTGTCAAGGGTTAATTTCTTATTAATATATACATGATTAAATTGTTTGTGTAATTAAAAGTAATTTGTTAATAATAACTCCATCTACACTACTTATATCGAAAATATATAAATAAAACGTGCTAATCATGGTATGTGTTTTTCCTTTTAAAGGACTTTTTGGTATGAATTCAAATAACGTTTAGGAGCGGTTCCATAAATTTATGCTAACATTCTCAATAGTTTTGCAATATTAGATCCACAAAATTATCGTCATTCACCACAACAACTCTATGAAAAGAAAAATCCTAAAAGGAGAAGGTACGCTGTTCATTTTAAATAATATTATACCTATCTCTTATTTTGACTTATTTAAACAATGCTTTTATAGGTGCATATTGTTTCTGTTGAAATTGATGTATATCTCTTTCATTTTAAGTGAAGGAGATCTCAATTCCTGAATAGGATGAGTAATATCTAGTGTCAGGCTTACTTCGTAGGAAAATTTATTATTGTTTTGTAATTTTGGACTTGTTCTAATTGAACATATTGTTAGTTGGGCAAAAATATAGTATAACGTTTTAAATATTTTGCTCATAGAATTAAAATTGGATTAAAATGTTTAACAAAATAAAACAAAAAGCCCAATCAAAAAGAAAAATATAAGCAGTACCAAAAGAAAATACTGGATAAAAAAGATAAAGAGGATCAAATAAACCGTTAAAACCCAACACTCCTCATTCTGACCAAAAAAAAAAAACGACACTCGTCATAAACCAAGCTTTTACTTTTTTTTTTCCCAAAAGTATACTTCATTCACATGTATGTGTCTCTCTCTGAGTGGTGCAAAACAACATCCAATTTTTTATGGTCATAGCCCGGTGTTCAAAAAAACTAATTTAACTAAACTAAATTAAAATTATTTTAAATAAAAACTGATCTGGAACTATTGTTTTTTTTATAAAAGCTAATTTATTAAAAATCGATTTTTATGGTTTAGTTTAGTTTTAGAATAAAGCTCTACATTCAAGTAAAATACTTATCTAAATTTATCCAAGTTATTATGACAACTTTTCAATCACGCGCTCCTTCACTTTCTCATTCTCCTTCTCCTCCTCCTCGTCTTTCTTCTTCTTCTTCAAAATTCGCGCAGTTTTTCTTCTTCTTCTTCGAACGAAGCACACACAGATCTTTTCTTCTTCTTCTTCCAAATTTGTACACGCAGGTTTTTCTTCTTCTCCTCCTCTTCCTATCATCATCACTAATAATACCAATATTTTGCAAACATCTTAATTAGTTCTGATTTTCTCTGTTGCCATCATTAAATAATTTCGGTTTATTTCTTAATTTATTTTGGTTCCTTTGTGTGTTAATTGTCGGTTTATTTATGTGTTAATTTCGGTTCACTTGATACTCCTCGTAAGTATTGACCAAATTTCTTATTCATAAGTAAACCGAAATCAACACACAAATGAAATGAAATTAATTCACAAATGAACCAAAATAAACTAAAAAATGAATTGAAATTATTTAATGATGGCACCAGAGAAAATCAAAACCAATAAAGATGTTAGCAAAATGTTGGTGTTGTTCGTGATGACGATAACGAAAGAGAAGAAGAGGAGAAGCAGAAGAAGAATCTATGTGCAAGAAGGAGGAGGAGGAGGAGGAGAGAAGACGAAGAACCTACGTGCGCGAATTTGAAAGAAGAAGAAGGAGGAGGAGGAGGAAGAGGAGGAAGAAACGGGGAAGGAGAAGACGAAGACGAAGAACTTGCATTATTAAAATGCCCGTGTGATCACGCTCTTTTAATCAGAGAAGTTTTTGTTGGTGTTGGGCCTACTTGGATAAACTTGGATGAAAACATACTTGGATATGTAGCAACACTGTTAGTTTTAAACTAAATAAACTGGTTTTATTCACAGTTGTAATTTCAAAACTCCAAAAAATCTAGAGCGAGTAACATTCACGCTAACGCCATTTCTCTCTGGCTCTCTCCTCCTCTACTATCGCCGCTACCAACCCACCAGGGCATCACTGCCATCATCACTGCCGCTGTCGTCGAACTACTCTCCATTGGCTAGGTGTTCCGCGTCGCTCACTGTCGTTGACTTTTAACACGGTAACGTCGTTCCTCTCTCTTCTTAGCCCCTTCTGCTGTCGCGACTACGAACCCACCACTGCCATCATCACCGTTGTTGTCCTCAAACTAGTCTTCGTTAGCCAGGTGTTCTGGCGTCGCTTACTGTCTCCACTTTTAACACAGTAACATCATTCCTCTCTCCTCCCGGCCTCCCCTGCTGTCACCGCTACCAACCCACCACTGCCATCATCATTGTCGCCTCACTATGGCCATCATCACCATCACCATCGTTGAATTACTCTCCCCTTTTGCTTACTTAAATTTGAACTAAATATCATATAGTGGGGTTGAGTAATTTGAAGGAAGCTTATACCTTTATGTCATTTTGGGTCTCTCTTTTTGTTTTTAATTTCAGTGAATGATCAACTAAGTTAGATGATTTAATTATTTTTTCCTTTGCTCAATGAAGGGTATTGGTGGATTTGTGTTTTGTTTGTGCTTAATGTTTTTAATAGTGGGGTTCTCAGAGAACTTTGGGTAGTTCACTTTCTGTAGCCTTTAGTTTCTTCCATTTTAGTGGGTATGTTCTGATAACATTGGACTAAATTTCAGGAGAAGGATGGGAGTGTGGCCAATTCCTATAGCCTTTATTTATTGATGAGTTTGATTTAACTCTCTATTTGCCAATTTCTAGCTAGCTAGCTGCTACTGCTGTTGTTACATAAATAGTAAAGTCTCACTTTTTTAGATTTTTTAGCTTCTTGATTTGTAAAATATGATCTTGTTTGGAATTGATTTTATGAACATGAGCTGGATCAAAAGCTTGTTTTGTATCTGATTTTATGTTTAGAAACTTGGAATTAATTTGGATTGTGATTAGCAAAGGTATATTGATTGGGATAAGTGGATTTTGCTATTATTTGTTTCATTTTATTCTTGTAGTAATAATTAAATTGTTATAGTCTCATTTCTTAGTTTTTACATTAATTGGATAGTTTGTTGCTCACAAAAAAAAAAAAAAATTCAACCTGATTTTCCTATTCTTGCACGTATGGCTCGAGAAGTTCTAACCATACCAGTTTCTACAGTTGGATCTGAGAGCATTTAGTATGGAAGAAAGGATTATTGACCCTTATTGGAGCTCCTTGACACCACATATGGTGAAAGCTCTTGTATGCACTCAAGATTAGGTAATAGATGAGCCTTTTGGACTAACTGAAAATTTTAAAGAGATTGAAAAAGTTGAACAAGGTAATATACTATTTTTTTTATTGCTTTTTTGTTACTAATTACTATTTTTTCTACAATTAATGAGATATTTTTTTGTGTAGAAAAAAATTCTATAACAAATGTTGGCACACATGTTTCTTTAGAAGATGATTAGAATATTTTAATGGACTAATATTGGGTTTGAATTAGTTTATTTTAAATTCATTTAGGTTAATATTATATCATATCATTTTTTAATATGGTCATTAAACAAAAAGTAAGACAATACTTTAATTTATTAGTATGTGCATATTTTATGATTCATGCAACTTTTAATTTTTATACGGGATGATTTAAAGCTTTTTTTATATGTGTGTGTATGAGAGAGAGAGAGAGAGAGAGAGAGAATGGGTTAGAATCAATTTTTTTATATTAAAAACTAGTTTTAGCATATAAACCAGTTTAACCTGGTTTTTTAAAATTAAAATTGGTTTTATTTTATAAACTGGTTTAAACTGGTGCCATGCAGTATAAACTAGTTTAAACCAATTTGTTATGTAAAAAAATAATTTAGTTCAGTTTCTAAATCATTTAAAATGGTTTAGTACAGTTTAAGTGAACACCCCTAGTCATGTCACTACAACATCTTTAGAGCATGTGTCTAAGTGGTGACCTAATTTTTTTTTGGGTCTTTTGCCAAGTTTAAATACCAAAATGACATTAGCTATAAGATAAGTTTTGATTTTAGTTAAAATTATGGAGGTGGAAAAATGATCATTGAGTCAGATTACTTGTTACTTATCGAAGCCTTGAAGAAGGGAGGAAATATATGAAAAATTAAACCAATCTTCAAGACATTTGAGAGCTCAAAGACACCTTCTTACAAACTGGATTCACATGGACTCCAAGAGAAGGAAATAGACTCGTCCATTTGATTGCCGAATTTAAGAATCAGAACA
This sequence comes from Arachis stenosperma, assembly GCF_014773155.1. Lineage (NCBI taxonomy): Eukaryota > Viridiplantae > Streptophyta > Magnoliopsida > Fabales > Fabaceae > Arachis > Arachis stenosperma. The sequence continues at coordinate 16,445,153 of NC_080386.1, read as the reverse complement.
AGCTAAATCAATTTTGGTATGTTTCACTTTCGACGGAGGTTCAACAGCTTCTGAATAAGGAAAGACCCGATTGGAGAACACTTCAACTCTAGATTTCTGAAGTTGGAGAGTCCCTAACTAAGAGAGAAAGAGAGATCACCACCTTTTCACCATCACCATCAGTGCTGTACGGAATTGACATAGGGACAACAAAGAAGCAGCATCAGACAACCGGTCCAATCCAATCTAAAGGAAGACATGCTTGAGACATAATCTCACACACAACCCCAATTAGGGTCTTATATCTCCTATCCTAGACTGAAGATCCACTGCATTGTCGAGGAGAACCAGAACAACAAGTATAAGATTGCAACGCGGAATGATGATGGAAGTTTGGAAGGAAGTGCAGCTGCTGGTATCCCAGCCACCACATTCAGAAGAAGCCGATAATCAGTGATACCGCGTTGCTCCCATTACATTCTATAAGCATTAGGCGTAGTCCATAGTTATGGATCGTGGCATGGATGTTATTAGAATTATGTTTACGGTATAGCGATTTGAGTGGGTAAGTTTCGTGTATATAAATACGTTTAACTGGGGTAGGTGAAATAAGTGAAAAGAGGGAATAGAAATTAAATGGTTTAGCGTCTTTTTTTTTGACATTAGATCATTTTTGGACTTTAACTCCTATTATTTCCGATGAACTCCACCTTTGATTTTGATTTTTTTTTTAGTCAGGTTACCTAGTCCAAACACAAATAAAGTACAAATAGAAAAAAAAATTAAAACACACCTACATCAGAAGACATTAAGCCTTAAACTAATGTTTAATGTCTTTTGATATATGTATGTTTTATTTATTTTGTATTATAACAGGGCTAAAGTCCAAAGAAGAAAATTAACTACAAATTAAACGGGGTAAGAAAGCCCATTGTTCATCATTGACTAAGATCCTAATGACCTCTTTAGGAGGTACATCCCAAAAATAAAATCCCGTATCGAGTTCTAGACTTATCTGAGCTAGACAATCGACACTTTTATTTCCCTCCCAATTTTTTCTTTTCCAGTAGCTACTGTTGTGCGTTAGAGCATTATAATGCTTTTCCAAGTCTCTTTCTCTATTGATTTTGTTGATAACAGCCTAAGAATCACATTGAAGCACCAAATTCCTAATTCTCATAATCCGAGCTAGTTCAAGACTTTTTTCTATATCCCAAAGTTCTGCTATAAAAGTCGAGCAACTTCCAATAAAATGAGTGAACCCAATTATCCATCTTTCATTATTGTCTTTTAGCAATCCTCCACAACCAGCCTTCTTGGTGGTTTCTTTTCTTGTGCTGTTCGTGTTCAGAATTGTCCAATTTGAAAGTAGGAGAATCCATCTAATTTACACTTTCTCTTTTCTTTTTAAGGAGATCTTTCTTCTCCTTCTGAAAGCTTCTTTCATTTCTTCTACCCCTTCAAGATAATAGAATGTGTTTGTGGCAATCTTTGGTAATTTTATTCATGAGTCTCTCTATTTTTTCAATTTCACACTTTTCAACTAGCCATGATGAACATATCTAACTAATTTTGGTTCTAATTTTGACTCAATTGGGTGTTTAGGTTAAGGGCAATCCAGTCTTCGAGGTTGATGCCGAAGAACTCCTAGGTGTGTTGGGGTCGAATGAGCTGCATCCATATTCTTGAGACTTTTGGGCAGTCTCTAAGGGCATGGGCGATGTTCTATTCATTCTCGTTACTGATCGGGCAATTCTCACTTCCTCCGAACATGCGCACTTTCCTGTTGTTATTGAATACTAGCAAGAGGCCCGCGCATACGCGCGGGTGGGTGATTGAGTTTGTAAAATTAATAATAAAAATATAAAAAGAATACATAGAAATTAGATAATAATATATTTTTCGTATATATTTATTGAGTTTAGAAATATGATTACAATGATGTAACTAATAATTCTAAATCGTGTATTGATTAAACATGCTTAATTCAACAATTATATGAATTGAGTCATTAAAATTTGTAATTGAGAGGTCAGATAGTATAAGTACTACATTGTATTCATTTTTTAAATATGCAAGCTTTCTATTTTCTAAATCAAGGATCCATTATACACATTTTTTGTTCTATCACGCTTTCATCTTCTATTGAAGACCTTAATCTCATATTCTGAATTAAAGTTAGTAACTTATATTCATACCATAGATAAAAGGAATCAATTAATGCATTAACAATCTCCTGTCTAGATCTATTTGTTATGACATAAAGAATTTGAACATATGATAATGTAACATAATACTTATTTTAATAATTTGATTTTGTCTTTGTGAAATTTTTGAAGATATCATTTTGAACGGACTTAGGCTTAGTTTGGTAAAACTTTTCGAAGAGATGCTTCTGTTTTTCAAAAGCATAAGAACCTCGTTTTGCGTTTGATAAATCAAAAGTTCATGTGCTTATACTTGTGACTTTTAAAAGTTAGAAATACTTTTCAAAAATAACTTTTTAAAATTTGTAGCATCTATAAATTTTTTTAATATAGTAATAATTGAATATATAAGCATTAATTTTGTATAAATTTTAGAGACAATACAATAATATAACTATCATCAATATAAAATTTTAGATCTTCAAATATATCAACTAAACTTTTTAAATAATTAACATTCTCTTCAACTTAGCTTTAAGGGTAATATTATACTTTACAAAGTAAGCAAACTATTAAAATAGATATTATTTGCAAAAAGTAATCATGATTTATACTAAGAGTCTAAGATCACAAATAAATACTCCAAAGTTTAAATTATAAAAACATTGATAAATAAAATCCTAAAATTAAAATAATAGAATGTGTAGTATAATGGTCTAAAAATCTGATGAAATATCTTTATATTTGTTTGTGCTTTTATATTATTTTTTATTTTCATAGAAAATACTGTAGGGATGTTCATGGATCCGATCCGATCTGCATATCTGCAATATTTATCCGAATCCGATCTGAAAATTGCAGATATGGATCCGATCCGCAAGACTATCGGATCAGATCCGCATACTAATAGAATCGGATTGCAGGTATCATGTAGGTATCCGCATATCCGCTTATCTACAAAATAAATAAATAAATATTATTTTTATGTTTTATTTTAACTAATAGTTATCATATATGTTACATTATTTTATTTTTATTATTTAAAAAAAATATATTTAATATTATTTTAAAAGTAAACATGTTTAAAAGAGTAAAAAAAGAGATTTTATTGATTTTTTAAAATAAAATAAGATTTTAAAAAGTATTTTTATATTTTTCGGATATATCCGATATTTGATTCAATCTGTAAATGTGCAAATCGATCATATTCAAACTAAAAAACTGCAGATATTAGATCCGATTCAATCCGATAATTTTAGTGCAGATCGAATCGAGATTTTGGCCATATCCGATCCAATTCGATCCGCGTTCACCCCTAGAAAATAATAAAAAAACCCTCTTAATTTTTAATTTTACCACTCCAATCTACTACTACACCTAACTTTCAGCATTAAACTAAATTGCCTTTAAAACTAAAAATATGATATATATATATATATATATATATATATATATATATATATAATATTCAATAATTACAAAATTAAAAAGGAAAATTTAATTTCAATTTTTGAATATGATTCGTATCATAAATAAATACTAAATAAAAAAAATTTTAATCACTAATATATCTACATAAAGAATAATATATTTAAAAATATAAAAGTAATTAAGTTCCTTTTTTCCTATCCTTTTATTTCTAATTAAAACAGACAATAAAAGTTCATAAATCCAAATTGAAGATTAGCAATAGAAAAATAATAAAATTTAAATTTGTATTTAAAATATTACATCATACTCAAGAAATAAATCATCTCCTACAATTCAATATTCTATACAACTTAATTAAATTATTTCTTGGATGATCCTTTCATGTTAAAAACAAAATTTCTTGGTATTTAGCAGCATACAATCATTTTTATATTATAATCCCTCTTTTAGTACTTAATTTCCATTCACATCATATGTTAAAAGATTAGTATATCATACATTATCTTAACATACTTCTTAAATAAAATTTATTTGATTTATTTTTACAAAAATAAAAAATAAAATCTTCGTAAAAAGTAAAATATAAAAAATAAAATTATTTCAAGATATAAAATTTGGATTTGATTGTGAAATAAAAGAACTACTCATCCGATACTATGTCCATTACTACCGCACAATATGAAAAAAATAAAAAAAATTATTGTCTATCTAGACAATTGTTAAAAACTAAGTACACTTATTGATTATAAAAAGTTGTAACTATTATAAGGATTTAGAGTGAAAGATATATGTGTAAAAATTGAAATTATTTTAAATAGTTTTAGAAAGATATAAGTTAAAATTTAAAATATATTTGACTATATAATGTAATTTTTATTTTGCTGTTCTCTAATAGAATACCATTCTATTAAATCAATTATTTCGCATATTAATTTTCAATAAGAAATATAATGATTTTCTTAAATGAAAAACCTACTAACACAATATATGTCTTTGTTCGAAAAATGATTTTCTAATCCAAAATAATACATAACTACTAAAGAAATGGCATTATCTACTTGAAATTGGTGATGATAATAATGGGCTATAGAAAAAGTTCACTTTCACTCTTCTTTTTTTCTCAAAATTCCATCTAGTAATAAGCGATATTGTATTTTTTCAATCCACTAATCTTGTGCTTGTATTCAGCTTGAAGACAGAACAAATAAAATAATAAAAATAAAGTATTATTTTTATTTCTAACGTTTAGAACAATTTTTTTTGTTCTAATATTAATTAGTAATTTATCACTTGAATTCTAATCATGCAATAGTTATTTTCAAATAAAAAAAGGCTAAATCCTTTTTTTGCTTTTATAATTGAAGAAATGAAATTAAAAATTATTAAATGAATTATTAGAATTAAGAATTCTATAATACTTATGGAAGCTATTTCTGTTAGGGTAAGAACCATTCGGTTACAAATTCTTCTAACATTTGCCTTCAAATTGTGAATTAATTAAGATAAAAAACGTCACTTTTTTATCAATATAAGGATGTTAAACCTTTTACAAATAATAAATTAGATTCTACTCTTTTAAATTCGATTTTATCTCACTTATCTTATGTTGTAGCAGAGTAAGATATAAAATTTCTTTTATGCATCAAACAAACATTATATAACAACATAACTTATCATGTTCATACACTTTATATACTAAAGAAAAATAAAAATAAAACACTAAGCAAAAAGAAAGAAAAGAAAAATACTAAACTATTGCGAGAAGAATTAATAAAAATTTTGGATGCAATTAATTTAATTACTCTCACAAAGAAAAAGTGTTACAACAAAAATATTAAAGAATGTTTAAAAGAAAGTGTCAAAACAAAAAAATGAGTGAACTATTTCTCGAATATTGAATATCTTATCTCTTTAAAATAGCCAAATACTCCTTACTTCTTAGAGTATCTTATCTCTTTAAGGAATAAAAATTTAAGAAATGCACACATATATATCCTAAATGATAAAAAGAATTAGAGTCATTACAACACAATAAAATAGTTTCAAATCAAATATATCTATAAATGATGGATGGAAATGGCTAAATTTGGCCACAAAAAATCATGTATTGTAAGTAAATGTTACTCAAACAAACACACTTACATCTCCTTCAGAAGATAAAAAAAAGGAATAAAACACACACACACACACACAATAGATGTCATTACACTTATATCTAATCACTCAATATAGTAACTTATTTTAAACCGATGAAACCAAAGCAATCCCATTCTTTTCTCTTATTCTATCCACCAAACATGAAAAATATGCAAAATATTGGATAAAATATAAGAGACAGTCACATTTACTTTAAATTATAGATATCAAACATTTATTACAGTTAAAAAAAAAGAAAAAAATTATTACTCAATAAAACAAAAAAAAATTAACTGGTCATCATTAAGTGTAATCAACCAATTCATTACCAATCTTCAACACAAAAATGTTAAGGCATAGAAGCGAGTTATAAGATCACATGTAAATACAGGCAGCAATCTCGTTGTCACCAGCTGAAAAAAAAGATGCAGAAAGGCATAGAATTTTGATTTGAAAGAAATAATTCCACAAAAGAAGATAACAGTATAATTAGTAGTCAAAATAATAAAAGTTCTAGGAAAGAATTATCTACTTTGATAACTTGAATTATGTCATATACAATTCTGCAAATTTGTACACATTTTTTCTAAGATCAAGAAATCTTTAAATAAAGTGAATTAATTATAAAGATAAACATATCAAATTTCACAAAACTCACGTCAAATAGATGCACAAAATATAAAGGAATTTTTAAGCCATTTTAAATTTTCTTTACACAACATAGATTAATTAAAAAACAAATTTCGCAAATGTTCAATCACCTCCGCTAGTAATTCAAGATCTAAAAATATTTTGTTTCTGCTCCATCAAGCTTCATCTAGAGCAAAAACATGGTACAACATTTTTTAGCAACACAACAGAAAAAAAACATTCAACAAAAAATGATTGAAGGAAATTCTAACGATGGCAAGTTTAATTTAATTGTTCTTGAGGTAACACAAAAATTTCTCATCAAAAAATATATTATCATTGAACCTTCAAGAGCTTCAGATTCTACAAAAACTTCTACAAATGTAATAAACCATTAAGAATTTTGGAATCTTCACAAGTGACAACGCTTACCATATAAATTGCTCTAGACAAAGACTTGCTAAGCATACAGTATGCATCAATCATCCATGCAGATTGCTCAACAGTGAAATCCCTTTCTTTCAAAACAAATGATAGAATTAAACAAAAATATTAGCTTCTCCTATAACTCATTCAAATACACAAACTTTCAAATGATTCACCAAAGAGTAAAGAGGCAAAGCAAAAAAGTGCAAGAAAAAATATCAAAGGTTATCCCAATAGACCGACCTAAGAATGTACTGAATCAGAATGCAATTTGTTTTGCCAATCTTTATATTTGCCATCCAAATTCACACTCTCTATATTATACTTCTCTCCCTCTTTAAAAATTTGGGGGCAAAAAGAAAACACCTCTTAATTTTAATTATTAGCTGAGAAAAAAATTATGATAGCATAATCATTAATTTAAAAGGTAGCAATCTTATTAGTTCTTGGACATAATCATCAATTTTACATAAATTTTGCTCTAAACATTAGTAGAACTCAATCCATATCATTCACAGAAAAATGACAAATTCAACGCAATCCATTTTGGCCCATGATTAACACCCAAAAGGGAAGGTGTTTTGAAAAAATATTTGTTAAAAAATAAAATGTAGTTTTGTTTTGAGTATACCTTGTTTTGTTTAAATATTTTATGCCTTCATTGCTTATGTTAGTCCTGCATGCCCTCCATTAGGCCTCGACCACTTCCATCCATCAACCAAAGATCCATTCCTGCCAATTGATCATAAAGCAAGCAAGTATCATTAAATTGGTAAGCAAAGGTGACACAATGAATACACAACACCACCACAATAAAAATACTTCTCCGACAAAATAACCTCTCAGGTTTCAGCAGCAACACAAACTTCATCTTCTTTAATGAATTTAGTGAAGGATGAATGATCACACACTCATAAGAGATTGCTTGTCACAGACAGTTAATGAGCAAAATGTAAAAAGGTAAAAAAGTTGCCAACTTTGAGGGTACCCAACATCATAAAAAGCAAAATTGGAACCAAATTTATAGAAAATAGAGAGAAATGAAGGATGGGGTATCGATAAAATAGGAGTGTACTGATTACTTGAGTTGGAGAGATGAAGCTTGAGGTCTAGGGATGAGAGTTCGATACAACAGCTCAGCCATTTCCTGAGTTAAGTCCTCTACTTCCTCTTTGTCCTTCAACTTTTCTACTCGCAATTCTTTCTTGTTAGCCCTCAACTCCTACACAGCCAATGGGTTATGAAGGAATGCCGCCAGCAGTGCAGCGACTTTAGCATCGCCACGACTTCTACCTTCATCTCCATCATATCTGAACCCACAAAAAATATTGATAATGCTAATAATAAATCCCTCAAAATCTAAACTAAAACAAAAATTAAACGAAAATTGTGGGCGAAAAGATCTTGAGGGGCATCTTCGGTGTGGTAGAGGGGCTTGAGGATGTCATTTTAAACTCTAATTTCAAATGAAAATATTGCGCTCAAAATTTGGTGTTCAAATCCTAATTTGAAAGAAAAAGATCGCGCCCAAATTGCTGCAGAAGAGAGTTCTGCTTCATTACCTGAGGGACAATGAGTTCTCAATCCATTGTTTACCCTAATCATCCAATCAAAAGCTAACATTTTTGTTTTCTTCCCCTTAATAGTGGTTTTTGAAATTGCTGCCAGATTAACTCTCTTCAACCCATTGGACAAAGATCTTCTCTGATAACCTTCCACCAGGTAAGAAGGTTTTGGCTTTTTGCTGAGGAGCGAAACACAAAAGAAAGAAAAAGTTTGGAAGACACCTGTCACTTCTCAGAAACCATCTAACAGTGCTAAATAGTGTGGTTTTAGTGTTTGGCTAGTTAACCATTATATATTAATAGATAAATAAAAAAATTGCCATGCCGTGATAATAAGTTAATAACTCACCGGGTGATTGACGAAATGAGATTCAGAGGTGTTCCCTGCAAATTACAGAACCATTTACGACAGCACTTTTAACTGCAACTCGTTTGTATATGTCTGAAACCCTAAACAACAAAACAAACAACAACAACAAAAAAATGAATACTTAAAGCAATCAACAAAAGAAAAGAACACTAATGTTCAAACCTGAAACCCATAGTGTTGGCCCCACTTTAAAATAAATAACTAACAGTATGCATTTGGAGAAAGAAGAAGGGAAAAAAGGAATCTTTTCCTGCTTTCAGGCGTGTGGCGTGATTTTATTGTCGTTTTACTATTCCGGAAGCCACTTCTTCAATCTCTGTTTGTTGATGCGATGGCACGTTCTTGAAGATCCTTGTTCTTCCCCATCATTTTTCCTCCATCTCTGGCTCACCCCTGCTTCTCTGGACCTCCGAAATTTCCTTTCCAATCTAGTCTGACTTTCATGATAAACTTCAAATCTTCAGCTACAATCTCAACCCAACTGGTTGCCAAAAAGTGGGAACCACTCTCACTACATACTACTACCACCTATCACTGTTATGTTATCATAATGAAATACCAAATTAGTTATATATCTGTTGAATTTTCAAATTATAGCAATGCTATTATAAACATAATTAAAAATTGTTAATCCAAACAAAATAAGTAGAATTAAAACAACGCTATCCACTATATCATATTAGATCAGGTTCAGTCTAGAAAAATTCTAATAATAATATGATGCCAAGTTGAACACTTGAACCTGCTAATTAATTATAATTTTTTTTACTCAGACAATATGAATAATGCAGCAAGAATTAGTGATATATAAGACCAAGATAACCAAAGCTTATTCATTTAAAAGATGAAAGCAAAGCTATATATTATTGAAGTATGTTTCTCTATTTTGTAAGTGGTTTGTGATGTCCTTACCTTTACTTTTCTACTTTTGTCAATAACCAAATAGCTATTGTTGTAATGGCATAGCTTGTTTATGCTTCTTTTTTTCTTTTTTCATAATGAGTATCTATTATTGCAAGGAACTGTATGATCATATAACAATAATTATAATGATAAAGGAATTGCACGATCATATAACAAATTTCGAGAAGACCCAAGATCATGTTAATCTTAGAAGTTGTGAAATTCAGTTAGAGGCAAAAGTTTGATTGTAGTAAATCCATTTAGAAAATTACCTACAGATAATATGATACCTGAAAAATTGTATTAAAAAATTTAATAACTCCTCACTTAAAAATCTAAAACTAATTTGAAGTTTAAGAATAAAAGGTTAATAATTCTTACCGCCACTGGTGATGAAGATCCTTATACACTTTCTCAAGTTATTCCATCTCATCATTATTTCATCCACTTTGGTCTTCCTCAACTGTTCCCTCATCTCGATTTTTTCCCTCTTCTCCTTTTTTCTCCTCATCCTCTTCACCATAATCATTGACATCAAAATCACCTTTTTCATGCTCCATCTGCATCACAAAAACAACCCCTCAATCACAAATAAAAAATAATGAACCAATATACTTGCACAACACTCTAGGGAGTAAATGAGTCAGCAAACAGCTAATATAGCCCTTAATCCATGTGAAGCCTTAGCACTAAAAGTAACAATAAAAAGCAAGTAATCAAAGAAGCTCTATCTCTATTCAACTTGGCAACTACAAATAGTTCAAGTTGCACAGTCAATGTTCCACTTGCTGCTCATAAAAGATAGCATTTTCTATGCTCTAAATTATTTCAGAATTCTAATTTATGAACATGTGGATCAAAAAACAAAGAACAAATTCAAACAAAAGGTGACATCTTCGACAACAACTTTGTACACTATTTTCCAAAGCAAAGAACAAACCTTTATTTGACAAATTTATAAATGGTTATGGGTTTACGATTTTTCCTATTACAATATCTCATTTTTTTCCATCTAAACCACACATGCCAACATACATTAGAGTAATAATTGAAATAATGCTAAAAGGCACCTCTTAAGTCCTAATTTGTGGGTGGAATAATAATCAAAATGCAGAAAATCAAGCAAATATCAAAAGATGATCAGATAACCACTTCAAAACTCTATTACACTTAGAAAACTCTATTACACATTGTTTCCTTTCCTTCTATTTTTTGTTTTTTTTTGTTGTATTTGGATCTTTTCATATTGTTGGTCATGTTTCAATCCTAGCCATTGATTAAAATTGAATGTTTATCTTTTAATGGTGGAGATTGAAACACAACTTAAAACATGAGAAGATCTGAATCTTTTTGCATCTCCCTAACATAGATAAAGCATAATTTCTTAAGGGAGAGACAATACTATCTCCCTCTTTAAGAAGAGGGAGAAACTTAGAAGATCCAATTTTATTATTTATTTATAATGGAAAATTACCTTCAATGTACTTCTTTTGGAAGTAAAACTTATCGAATTCATCGTTACCTGTAAATTGGAGACAGAAAACAAAAATCCTCAATTAAGTTTATAGAAAAACAAAAGAGGATAGGTAGTATGAATTGGTCAGGTTTAATGCTTTTGTTAAGTAATATTGAAATAGTAAATTTTTTCATTTGCACAGTTAAGTCAACCATTTTGATTAAACAGGAAAAAAAATAGATGTACTAAAAAAATATATGGTGCTTCAATTCATTGAATAAAGACTGGTACTTGAAGATCTCTAGCTTACTATCAGTTGAAGCTCCATTTCAGAAGTAACAATACATAATGTTAGCCAAGTAAATTTTCAAACAATCTAGTTGCTAATTACCTTAGTCATGTATTTTCACAGATATTGCACAACTTTTAGTGATTACCCAATATTCCAAACAACCACAACTATATAAAAATGTTTTAAATTGGGATAACATAAAGAGAAGTTAATAAATTTGTCACAAACCCATATTTAAAGAATCCAAGTGATGCCACAAACAACAAATTCAGCCTTACTTCATGAACAATCTTTAACAACGAAACTAAGGATTCATTCGTCAAAAAGTACAATTATACTCGTACTTTTCACGTTTTGCGGCAAATTGAATTTAAGCCATACCAATATCATAATAACTAATAAGAATAAGAACCACGTTAACTTCTGATTGAGACAATAATTAGTAGATCTCATAATCAATTTCAACATTCTTCGTATATCATATATCAGCAATTACTGATTTCTTTTTTACCCAAAGAAATGCTTACTCTATGAATATGACTGAAACATTATCTATTGTCTCAAGCTCTTCCAATTTTTCCTGCATAGTTTAAGAAAATATAGGAAATTAATTAGTTTGAAAAATGAATAGCAATAAAGTTTGCGAGAAATCCTGACAGATAACAGACAATTCAGAATTTGCAAAGGACTTTGGTTGCAACAAAATTAGATTCCACTTACCTAGTAAGCAAATCAAAATTATAAGAAATAAAGAAAGAACCAATCAGTAATTTATTGTCATGATCGAGGCGCTTGAGTTTTGCAAGAATCCTACGCTTACCTATTTTTACCCGCCAATTACAGAACCATTTACGACAATACTTTAAGCTGCAACTCGTTTGTATATGTGTGAAACCTAAACAGCAAGACAAAAGCGACCAAAAAAATTAATACTTGAAGCAATCAGCAAAAGAAAAGAACTCTAATGTTGAAAACTGAAGCCCAACAGTGTTAACCCCACTTTAGAATAGATAAATAACAACAGAAACAGTGTGCATATGGACAAAGAAGAAGCAAGAAAGAATCTTTTCCTACTTTTAGGCACGTGACGTGAAGCAGATTCCATCGCCGTTCCATTTTTTCGACAGCCAGTTCTTCAATTTTTGTTTCTTGCTGCGGCGACACGTTGTTGAAGATCCTTGTTCTCGTGCTCTTCATTGTACACCTGAGGCTTCGCACGGTCCTCGATTCCAAGATTCCAATGATCCCCAAATTCATATTTCCTCAAACTATGTTCTGTGCTTTGTTTGTTGCTAGAACAGCAAAACATGAATCTTAATAAGAACATAAATACATACTTTAATAAGAACACATTTACATGAAAACTGTTAAGAAAACGCAAAACTCTTAAAAAATAAAAAAAAATTACCATGATTTTAGCAAGATGTAGGACTCTGTTTTCAATTAGTCGCTCCTTGAGGCCATAAAAGCTATAAGTTCAAGAAAAAATAAGGCTACAGTTGGTGAGAGAAAGAAGATGAGGAGGAGTGGACATTGTTGATGAGATCTTTAATGGGGCTCTTTTATCTCCTTAAGTGCCAGTGCTGACGATGAACCTTGCAGATTTTTCGGCTAGCTTCTGCTCCTTTCACAGCTGACCAATGGTGACAAAGAAAGGCTTCATCTGCGCCCCATAGGCGATGACATTTGCAACTTCTAACTCTATTTTGATGAGCAAATGCCCAGCCATCTCTCGTGACTTGGAACACAATTTCCAGATGCCAAGATGAAGATAAAAATGAGGAGGACGATCAGAGAAGAGAGAAAAAGAGAAAGAGCGTCGAAGGGAAGAGAGTGATTCTAATTTTTGTGGGTAAAGGAGAGAGAAAGCCAGAAATAGATAAGACATAGGAAAAAGAATTGAAATTTGAAAATTTTTGAAGAATTGCGCCCAAAATTTGCCGTCGATCCTGCTCAAATTATTGCAGTATGCTCAATTACCCTTCCATTGCGTGAAGAACCATTGTGCAAAACAAAGCTACATCCTTCATTCAGCTAGAAAGGTTTGGGAACACCTGTCACTTTCTTAGAAATTATTTAACAGTGTTAAATAGTGTGTCATTTTACTGTTTGGCTAGTTAACTATTATATATTTATAGATTCTTCCATGCTTCAATATTCATATATGAAGTTTTGCTTTTTGAGGTCTCTCCCATCCCAAGATTTTGGTCTATTGATTTTGGTTGGGCTTTGTCTAATTTTCTAAAGCCTTAAAGACAACTCCTACCGAATAATCATCATCCTCTATGTGTTTTCACCAATTCTATCCTCCCCTAGTCATGTGAAGGTGCTGGCATAGATAGAATTTTGAGCACATATTCCTTCAGTAAGTAGTCTCTGAGTTTATTTGTGTCTCAATTTCCTGAATTATATGTCCATTTCCAACTGAACTTTCACAATCTGTTATGACTTGGGTTACTTTACTAAATAGGTTGTCAAAATTTTCAACCCAGTTGTCCATTAAAAACTTTGTGGAAAGGTCATTGCCGATGTGGTTTATAGAGTTCTTCTTGAATACAAGCCAGAGTTTAACCAATTCCTTCTAAAGAGGTGAGTTTGAGTTTCTAGCCACTGGTTGAGTGATAATATTATTGCCATTGCCAATGTAGGTGTGTTTTAACTATCCTTTATTTGTACTTCATTTGTGTTTGGGCTAGGTTTTGATTGGCCCAAAATCTGACCAAAAAAGGAAAAATAACAAAATCAAAGGGGAGTTCATAAAAAATAATAGGAGTCAAAGTCTTCCAATAATAATCTATTAAGTTTGAAGAATTAAAATATTAAGATGATGACTAAACATTATTGGGTTAAAAGCCAATTGTATATGTGATTTGTTTTGTTTAGTGTGCAGAAAATAATTTAATCACACCAGGCCGGAGAAGCATGAATACAAGCCCAAGAGTGGTTTAGCTTAAACAAAGTATTCATACTATCACTTTTGATCCAAATATTGAGTGGTTGAACTATAAGAAAGAAGGGAAGAAAGCAAATTGGCCCAAGATCAAACCTAAGCCTGAAATTGGTGTCCATATCTAAATCCAATCTTCCAACTTAGTTTCTAACTAAGTGATTCAATTTTCATTTCATTTGAACCAAAATACTCTCCACCGAACCAAAGTCTCTCATCTCTCTCTTTTCTTTCACATCACCCACGTGATTCTCTGAAGCAAAAGAAAGAAAAAGAAAGCTCTGAGCTAGGATAAAATTGAAGAACAAAAAAAAAGTTTCAAATCCAAGCAAAGAAGAGTAAGTCAAAGAGGCTAGGGCAAAAGGCAAAATCACATGCAAGAACAAATCATAAAAGGAGTTTCCAAATTTGTGCTTCGTTGAAGCTCGATGAAAAAATCCTCTCTTTGCAAGCACAGAAGTAGAAAGTTGAAAATTTTGAAGATGATAAAGCTTTGCTGTGAATCAACGCTCAAGAATCTGACTTGGAGGCAAAACAAGAATGAAGGGTTCAAATTTATGAAGAAAGACGAAAAAGTTGAAAGAGAAGATTGAAGGTATGGTTGTATGTATGATTTGGTCACTGTTTCTACCCTCTCTCTTCTCTGTGATGCCCCTGCTGCTTCTGATTTTTAGGAGAAGAAGTAAAAAAAGTACTGAAACTTGTTTCAGGCCCTGAAAGTTTTACTCCTCTATTAAATAGAGGTGGTAGTAGTACCCAAATTTGTGGGTACCCGACCCGCTCCTATCCGATCGGGACAGGTTCAAACCCGATGGAGCAGGACAGGTTCAAAACGGGGCGGGGCGAGGCAGGGTTGAGGTAAACTTGCCCTACACGCCCCCGAGTGCATGTGTGTGTGTGTGTGTGTGTGTGTGTGTGTGTGTGTGTGTATAATTTTAGGGATCAGGGTTCAAATCTCACCGTCACTCACTACAGTTTCCAACCCCTCAACCAAATTCACCTTTTCGGCTTTTTCCCAAGGACCATAGTCTCTGCTCTGCTCAGCTGCACCAGACCACCAGTCAGTCGCTGTCATAACTAGTCCCCTCAGTGTAGCCGGTCGGCATCGTCACAGCCACCGTCGGTCACCAACCCTAGGAATTAGGGCTCAGATCCTCACCGCCACCCACTTCAGTTCCCAACCCTCAACCAAACTCACCTCATCATCTCTTCTCCAAGGACCACACCTTCTGCTCAGCTGCACCAGTAGTCATCGTCACATCTTGTCCTATCATTGTAGCAAGTCGCCGTCCTCACAGCCGCCGTTGCTCACCAACCCTCCTCATTCACGTCACCGCTGTTCCTCACTGAGCTCACGTCGGCGTCGCTCCCACTTCTCTCTTTGTCGTCACTGTCTTCGCCGTTAGTGTTTTCGCCAGCTCGCCTCTGCCGTCTGCGGTCTCTGGTCTTTGCTCACCTAGTCGTCGCTCCTTCCTCCCTCTTCGTCTCTCTGGTAACTGGTAAGTACTCCCCTCCGGCTAGCTTTTTTAGTTTTTTTAAGTTAATTTTTATGATTTATTTTTTATGTTAAAATAGTTAAACTAGACTCATTAATATTATTTATGATTGTTGTTGATGGTTGATAATCTAATTTTGTGTTGTTGATGGTTGATTTTGTGATGTTAATTGTTGATGCTTTGAATTTTGATTTTGTGTTGTTGATGCTTTGATTTTGTGCATTCTGATTTTTTATTTTGTGTTGTGGATACTCTGATTTTGGTTTTATGTAATAATGGAAATGGAAACTCAATAATAGTTGTGGTTAGAAAGCCTTTATGCATAGATATTGATGGCCCTTTCAGATATGGAATCTACTAATGGGCACTTCCTGAGTTCCTGTGATTTCAAGTAATTCTCCGGCTGTCAAGATTCTGTATCCCATTTTTTTGGGGTTTGATGACACTTAGGTTGGATACTATTCCAAGAACAGACAAATTCTTTAATGTTAATGTGTGTATTTGTGTTTGATTCATTATTCATCATGATTTTATTGTTGCATCATGCAGCACTTTTGGTAATGATCTTGAGCCAACAAGTAATTGGTTAGAAGTGATTTTCAGTATATGCATTGTGCTCACTGCTCAGTGGATGCAGTGGATTTTTTATGATTTTAAAAATTAGTTAGTGGCAAGATTATTCAAACAAAAAATATTTTACAGCAGTGTATGGAGGTGCTCTTATTAAATTATATCGAACATTAATAATTATTTATGATGCTGTTGAATAAATAAATGAAAGAACCATTAAGTTTTCTGTTGGTAAGTCCACCATACATTTTTCAAGTCTTGATTCACATTGAATTTGCTCAATTTCTATGGCTCTTATTTGTATTACACATATTAGAAGTCATAACACATGCATTTTCGAAAACTATCTTAGAAATTGTGATGTTAATTAATTTATAATCTAATGTAGTAGTTAGGTTGTTATGTAATTAGTTTCTCATTATTATCCTGTATTATTCATGTACTGTATGAGACTTTTAATATCTTCTTTCAGTAGATAAATTTATATTTCACAATAAAAAGATATTTCAATTATTAATATTTTTTTATCCCTATATCAGATAATTTCATGGTTAGTAATAATACTAAAGAAGACACATAAAATAACAATGTTGCTCTTACCGATAATGAAATTAAAGTTTAAAGTAATGCTAATCTAACTTCAGAAACTCCACAAGCAATAGATAATGAATTTTAAGTTTTTATCTTAATTTATATATAAATGTGTAAAAATTAAAATGTTATTTATTTTTTTGGGGGCAGGTAGAGGTAGGACAGGTAGTGGTGGAGTGCAAGGAGGGTCGGTTGGAGTCAGGTAGGGTAAAAATCTGCCCCTACCCACCCCACTGCCACCCCTACTATTAAAGGGGTGAACGGCCAAGAATTGGAGCAAGTGAAAGCACAAACATTTAGGTTCCATAACTCACTGAGCTAGCGATTCTTCTCCTTCATGGTTCTCATTGAATATATCAATCAGTCTAGTCTTTCTTTGTTTTCAATGGTAAAAGGCAAAACAGTGAGGTTTATAAGAAAAAGCCATTGAGTGAAAAAGGCAAGAGAGTTAGACTTGGAGAAAAAGTCATCATTATTTCAGAAATTCTTTGTAAGTGTTTCTATTTTATTATCATGATCCTGAGGAGATTCCCTTACAAGTTGGATTAGCACTTTGCTGTTGAAAGTTAGGGTGAGATTTTAGTCAAGTCTGGTTTGGGTTAGAAACTAGGGAGAATTGGTTAGAAGATAGTGAAATTCCATCATTGTTGTGATGGAGACTGGATGTAGGCTACATTGCACTGAGTAGATGAACCAGGATACATCTGTGTGTCATTTCTCTTTCTCATCTTTATTTCTGGTTCTGCACTATAGGAGACAAAATAAAATAATCTCCTGAATATCATATCTAGCATTACCTCACTGTAACCTACCTTGCTCATAATTCCGTTTTGGCTCCAATCGCGTCAAGAGAAAAAATCAAAGTATCTGATCTCCTGATTTTCTACTCAAAGTGTCTTAACAGAATCCTAGTTTGAAAGTAAAATCAAAAGAGGCCAAGATTCAACCTCCCCTTCTCTTAGCCATTGATATCCATCAATTGGTATTAGAGCTTGGTCTCAAAGAGATCAAGCTTTATATCTTGGAGGAAAGATCCAGATGGCAAGTAACATGTGATCGAACACCTTGGCTTATACACTGATAGAAGGGCAATCCAACAACAGACCTCTATTCTTTAATGAAAAAAATTAAATCTATCAGGAAGAAAGAATGAAGACCTTTAATCAGTTGGTGGATTACAACCTGTAAAACCCGGTTAATTAACGGCTAATTAACCCATAAATGAGAATTTATTCTAGAAAGCCTAAAATGTGATTTTTATGGCTAAATGTGATAGAGGAGACTGAGACGAGAATTTTGGTACCAATTTTATAGAATTCGGACCAAGATTGGACCGAACGGGCCAAACCGGGCCAAACGGACCCAAAGTGGGCCCTTGGCCCAACATAACTAGACCAAAACCCTAATTTTCAGCATTCTCTCTCCTCACTAAACACACTCACATGCTGAAAATGGAGGCCATGGAGGGAAGAACACTTTCTCAAGTTCTCTCCCTTGGTTGATCTTCAAACCACCATAACTTTTGATATAGAGCTTCGATTGCCGCTCCGTTTGTGGCCATGCGTTCACCGCGGAGAGCTCTACAAAACCCATACAATTAATCTTGAGGTAAGCCACGTTTTGCTCTTCGAAATTCGAGCCTTGTTTTCGAGTTTTATGAGCAAAAATGTTGAGATTTTGGGTTCTTTGATGTTATAGGACCCAACTCTCTTGAAGGAGAAGGTTAATCTTGTCTCCTTGGACCTTGGGTGTGGTAAGACTCTCAACCCTAGTGTAATTTGTGATTTTATGATGTTTGGGTTTTGAGATGTTGTGTATGGGTATGATGGTTGTGGCTTAGGTTGTGTATATGTGAATATTGGAGCTTGATTGGTGACTTTGAAAAGCTTGGAAAGGGTTTGGTGGTGAAAAATCTGCTCTTGGAGGTGTTGAGGCCTTGAGAGCTTGTGGATAAGTGGTTTGGAAGTGCTCCGGGGGAGCTTGGAAAAATCGGCTAAGGTATGGTTTCGGTTTCCCGTATCTAATATGTAATGTGGTAGGAAATACTTAGGCTAGAGGCCCTAAGATAGGCATTGAATGGTTGATGTTGTTAAATGATTGAGATATATGATGTGGTCATATATGTGATGATGATTATTAATGCCTTGGTGGTATGATGTATGAGAAATATGCATGTTGTGATATATGCTTGATGATTGGTTATGGTTGAATTGTGGGTTGAACCATGTTGATGGTGAGTATGATGTTGATTGTGTACAATAATGATTTATTGGAATTGGTGTTGTTGAGAATTGGCATGAGGAATAGTATATGATATGTCAATGTGTTTGAGTTTGAGCCACTTGGGTGAAGTGTGTTAAAATGATGAGATAGTAATTTTGGTAGATTGTGGTAAGTCTCGATGTGTGAGTTGAGGAGGCTTGATGTTGAATTTGATACATTTTGATTGATTTCAAAGAAAAGGGATGAAATTGGCATGTTTTGATTGACTTTGAAAAGAGTTGAAAATGGTTTGTTTTGAAAATGGCATATGGTGGTTTTGTATGAAAATATGGTTTTTGGGCATACTTTGACGGGACATAACTTGGACTACGGATCTCCGTTTTGTACCAAATCTGTTTAGAAATGAAATTGGATCCGGGATGTCCATGCCGTTCGAAGAACGGGTGAAAAATGATTTAAAATGAGGAAGTTATGTCCGTTGGAAGATTGGGGTGTAAATTTGTGAATTCTGCAGCTTTTAACTTAGAAAATTTTTAGCAGAATGACCCCTTGCGCGTGGGCGCACCTGGCGCGTGCGCGCCGATCTTCCGAAAAGTGCCATCCACGCGTACGCGTGATGTGCGCGGGCGCGCCGATTGTGCTGCACCCAATGCCCAGCCATTTTACAGAGAGTTATGCCAGAACTGTGCCAGTGTTGTGCCTGGGGCACGAGAACACCCGCGCGTACGCGTGGTTGGCGCGTGCGCGTCGAATGGTAAATTTTTAATCCACGCGTTAGCGTGCGTGACGCTTGCGCGTCGATGAGTTTTTTAGGCCATCCACGCGTGCGCGTGGAGTGCGCGTACGCGTGGCCCTGTTTTCATCCCAAAGTTGATTTTTGAGTTTTAAAAGCCAAATCTCATACTTCTAAGCCTCCGATCTCACCATTTATGTCTTAAATCATTATGACATGCCTAGCTATTAAAAAGGGGCTAGTGAATGAGGTAACTTGCGAGTGAAGCAAGGGAAATATGAATGATCAATGAGGATCAAGATGATTATGTGAGATGCGGAGGATGGTGGTGGAAGTGCTTGTTATGCCATGGGCCGAAAGGCTGTAATTGTTAATGAAATGGCTAGTTATGGATTTAACCGTGAGCCAGAATAGCTCTGTATGCTATGAATATTGGCTGGTTATGGATTTAACCGTGAGCCGGAATAGCTCTGTATGCTATGAATATTGGCTGGTTATGGATTTAACCGTGAGCCAGAATAGCTGTGTATGCTATGATTATTGGCTGGTTCTGGATTGAACCGTGAGCCGGATGGCTGATATGGATGTTGATCCATGGATGAGAATTCATGCATGTTGATGCTGAATTATTGATAATTGTGAATTGCACTTCCACTATCAGAGATACGAGTTTCCCTGGGTAGTAGTAGTGGCTAGCCACCACGTGCTCCAGGTGGAGGCTCGAGACTCTGTTGACCCTATGTCGTAAGTGTGGCCGGGCACTGTGAAAGACCCGGATGAGCTCGCCCCCGAAATATTCACCAGTGAGGGTGATGGATATGGATCATGTTTATGATCAAGTTTATAACGAGTATAACTCGAGTTGGGATGCGCGACAGAGGGACAGTCCAATGGTTAGCGACCAGGACTTGTCGGGTTGGCTCTATAACCGACAAGATGATATCATCGGCCACTAGGGACAGGCATTCATCATATGCATACTATGTGAATTGTTTGAGATTGCCTATTTGACTGCATATTACTTGCTAATTGTCTAAATGTCTTAATTGCTCCTATTTGTATATTCTTTATTGATATAACTGTGTTTGCTACATTATACTCCTGCTGGTGGTTGGGAGGTTTGAAGGAATTGGAAAGGAAAGTATTAGTTAGACTGAAGAATCTTTAGTCAGATGCCCTTATATGGTTTAGCTTGTTTATAAGCTTTGATATTATCTGGAGGAAGTTCTAGGATTGCCTTTGGCTTTCCTCTATTATTATGTATTATATATGTGGAAGCTGTTACCATACTGGGGACCTCTGGTTCTCACCCATGCGGATTTTGTGGTTTTCAGATGCAGGACGTGAGGTTTCCCGCTGAGGCATGCTGGAGACTTCTAGATTTGCAAAGATTCCTTGTTCTTGGGGACTCTGTTTAGTTTATATGTTTTGCTTAGATACTTTTATCTCCATTAAATAATACAAACTGTGATGACTCCTCTTATGGGAGATTTTGGAGAATAGGTTTTATGTATTTGTGTCCCTTTGGGTTTCCTTTGGGGTTTTCCTTATTTTATCATATGTATATATTGCTATGCTCGGACCGGTTATCTTCGCAGCCGGATTTTGAGTCTTGATATTCCTGTTTTTGACACTCCTTTGTATATATATAATCTCGCGTTGGTTTATCCTTGTTCGTTACGTTAACGATCGGAGTGTTGCGCTTATGAGTTGCGGTTTTTTTGTTTACCCCTTTTTCTACAAAGGCTCCTAGTTATAATCAATCATTCATACTACTATACGTACTAAATTTTTATTTTAGAGGTCGTAATACCTTGCCATCTCTGAATTATGACTTAAGCATAAGACTCTGTATGGTAGGGTGTTACATTATGGTATCAGAGCAGTTCGTTCCTATAGAGCCTGAGGGATGGACTGACTATGCTTCTGTGCATTCTCTGTGTGTGTGTTATGTGCTATTAGTATATCTGCTTGATATAATTGGCATAAACGTTCATGAGCATGCATTTGGGACTTTGAAGTACTAGACTTCCGATATTGAGACTGATCAACTTAATATCGATTGTTTGGTATATATAAGAACCAGATGGCGCCTCGTGGACGCGGTAGAGGTAGTGCGAGAGGTCGTACGAATGCTCGTGCACCGGAGAATAACCCTAATGACCCGGTGAACTTTATGGCTGCGTTGGAGAACATGGCTGCTGCTATGCAAGCCACTGCTGAGGCTCTTGGTCAACAGATGAACAACCATGGTAATGATGGAGGTGGAATTCAAGGCCCGATGACACTAGCAAAATTTTTGAAGGTTAATCCGCCTAAGTTCAAGGGAACTACTAGCCCGACTGAGGCTGATACATGGTTTCAGGCTATAGAGCGAGCACTGCATGTACAAGTGGTACCTGAAGGACAGCGTGTCGAGTTTGCCACCTATATGCTCACCGGTGAAGCGTCGCATTGGTGGCAAGGCATCCGACGTCTTCTGCAGCAGGGTGATGACTATATCACCTGGAATGTCTTTCAAGAAGAGTTCTATAAGAAGTACTTTCCAACTTCTGCTAGGACGGCTAAGGAACTTGAATTGTTACAGCTGAAGCAGGGTACTATGTCCATATCAGAGTATACTGACAAGTTTGAGGAGCTGTTCAGGTTCTCTCGTATGTGCCAAGGGACTCCGGTGGAATATGAGGAATGGAAGTGTGTTAAGTATGAAGGAGGACTCCGGAGTGATATCTTCAGTTCAGTAGGGCCAATGGAGATTAGGACTTTCTCCGAATTGGTGAACAAGTGTAGGGTTGCTGAAGAGTGTGTGAGAAGGGCAACCGCTGAGAAAGGGAGTCACAAAGGATCATTCCCACAGAACCGAGGGAAGAGCTTTGCACCTAGAGGTCCGTCTTTCAAGAGGGGAAGCTCTTTCAGGAGGCCCAACAACAACAACTCCCAAGGAAAGAAGTTTGGGAAGCAGCCTCAGAATGATCAAGCTTGTACTAGGTGTGGAAGTCACCATCCGGGAGCACCATGCAAGGCCGGATGGGGTTTGTGCTACAATTGTGGAAAGGCGGGGCATAAAGCCGCAAGTTGTCCGGAAAGGCAGAAACAAGGTGCTGGAAGGGCACAACAGACTGGTCGGGTGTTCACCACTTCAGCTGTAGGAGCTGAGGGATCCGAGACACTTATTCGAGGTAATTGTGAAATAGCTGGTCAAACTTTAAATGCTTTATTTGATTCGGGAGCATCACATTCATTCATTGCATTTGAGAAAGCCCATGAGTTAGGATTGAAGATTGCAACCTTAGGTTATGACCTAAAAGTGTACA
Organism: Arachis stenosperma; assembly: GCF_014773155.1. NCBI lineage: Eukaryota > Viridiplantae > Streptophyta > Magnoliopsida > Fabales > Fabaceae > Arachis > Arachis stenosperma. Next base: position 16,421,944 of record NC_080386.1, on the reverse strand, counting down.
ATGCTACCCATGAGGCCATGGTAACTAGGCTAGGATGCCCGGAAGTTTCCTTTAGGTTCAAGCAGCGTGATTTTGTTCATAATTTAATCTGCTTACCGATGATCGGTCTTGACCTTATCTTGGGATTGGATTGGTTATCTAAGAACCATGTTCTGCTTGATTGTTCTACAAAGTCGGTGTACTTTATGCCGGAAGATACAGAAGGGCCGGTCGTGGTGAATAATTATTACTTGAATTCAATGATGGTGAACTGTTCTGGAATCGAATGTCAGGGTATCATGTTGTTAACCGCGGGCGTTTTGGGTGATGATCAAAGGTTGGAGCAGATTCCGGTTGTGTGTGAGTTTTCGGAAGTCTTTCCCGATGATATTATCAGAGCAGTTCGTTCCTGTAGAGCCTGAGGGATGGACTGACTATGCTTCTGTGCATTCTCTGTGTGTGTGTTATGTGCTATTAGTATATCTGCTTGATATAATTGGCATAAACGTTCATGAGCATGCATTTGGGACTTTGAAGTACTAGACTTCCGATATTGAGACTGATCAACTTAATATCGATTGTTTGGTATATATAAGAACCAGATGGCGCCTCGTGGACGCGGTAGAGGTAGTGCGAGAGGTCGTACGAATGCTCGTGCACCGGAGAATAACCCTAATGACCCGGTGAACTTTATGGCTGCGTTGGAGAACATGGCTGCTGCTATGCAAGCCACTGCTGAGGCTCTTGGTCAACAGATGAACAACCATGGTAATGATGGAGGTGGAGTTCAAGGCCCGATGACACTGGCAAACTTTTTGAAGGTTAATCCGCCTAAGTTCAAGGGAACTACTAGCCCGACTGAGGCTGATACATGGTTTCAGGCTATAGAGCGAGCACTGCAAGCACAAGTAGTACCTGAAGAACAGCGTGTCGAGTTTGCTACCTATATGCTCACAGGTGAAGCGTCGCATTGGTGGCAAGGCATCCGACGTCTTCTGCAGCAGGGTGATGACTATATCACCTGGAATGTCTTTCAAGAAGAGTTCTATAAGAAGTACTTTCCGACTTCTGCTAGGACGGCTAAGGAACTTGAATTGTTACAGCTGAAGCAGGGTACTATGTCCATATCAGAGTATACTGACAAGTTTGAGGAGCTGTTCAGGTTCTCTCGTATGTGCCAAGGGACTCCGGTGGAATATGAGGAATGGAAGTGTGTTAAGTATGAAGGAGGACTCCGGAGTGATATCTTCAGTTCAGTGGGACCAATGGAGATTAGGACTTTCTCCGAATTGGTGAACAAGTGTAGGGTTACTGAAGAGTGTGTGAAAAGGGCAACCGCTGAGAAAGGGAGTCACAAAGGATCATTCCCACAGAACCGAGGGAAGAGCTTTGCACCTAGAGGTCCGTCTTTCAAGAAGGAAAGCTCATTTAGGAGGCCCAACAACAACAACTCCCAAGGAAGGAAGTTTGGGAAGCAGCCACAAAATGATCAAGCTTGTACTAGGTGTGGAAGTCACCATCCGGGAGCACCATGCAAGGCCGGATGGGGTTTGTGCTACAATTGTGGAAAGGCGGGGCATAAAGCCGCAAGTTGTCCGGAAAGGCAGAAACAAGGTGCTGGAAGGGCACAACAGACTGGTCGGGTGTTCACCACTTCAGCTGTAGGAGCTGAGGGATCCGAGACACTTATTCGAGGTAACTGTGAAATAGCTGGTCAAACTTTAAATGCTTTATTTGATTCGGGAGCATCACATTCATTCATTGCATTTGATAAAGCCCATGAGTTAGGCTTGAAGATTGTAACCTTAGGTTATGATCTAAGAGTGTACAATGCTACCCATGAAGCCACGGTAACTAGGCTAGGATGCCCGGAAGTTTCCTTTAGGTTCAAGCAGCGTGATTTTGTTCATAATTTAGTCTGCTTGCCGATGATCGGTCTTGATCTTATCTTGGGATTGGATTGGTTATCTAAGAACCATGTCCTGCTTGATTGTTCTACAAAGTCGGTGTACTTTATGCCGGAAGATACAGAAGGGCCGGTCGTGGTAAATAATTATTACTTGAACTCAATGATGGTGAACTGTTCTGGAATCGAATGTTAGGGTATCATGTTGTTAACCGCGGGCGTTTCGGGTGATGATCAAAGGTTGGAGCAGATTCCGGTTGTGTGTGAGTTTTCGGAAGTATTTTCCGATGATATTGATGAGTTTCCACCTAACCGAGAGGTTGAGTTTGCTATTGAGTTGGTGCCCGGGGCGGGACCAATCTCAAGTGCTCCTTATAGGATGTCACCGTTAGAGATGAACGAGCTAAAGTCTCAGTTAGAGGATTTGTTGGGAAAGAATTTCATACGACCAAGTGTCTCTCCGTGGGGTGCTCCAGTGTTACTGGTGAAGAAGAAGGATGGGAGTATGCGGCTCTGTGTGGATTACAGGCAGTTGAACAAGGTTACAATAAAGAATAAGTACACATTGCCGAGAATTGATGATCTCATGGATCAGTTACAAGGAGCTGGAGTTTTCTCCAAGATTGATTTGCGATCCGGTTATCACCAGATAAGGGTGAGGGGCGAGGATATCCCTAAGACCACTTTCAGGACTCGTTATGGTCATTACGAGTACACTGTAATGTCGTTTGGGTTGACGAACGCTCCTGCGGTATTCATGGATTACATGAATAGAGTCTTCCGTCCGTTTCTGGATAAATTCGTTGTTGTCTTCATCGATGACATACTGATTTATTCCAAGACCGAGGAAGAGCATGCGGAACACTTGAGGACCGTGTTGCAGATTCTAAAGGAGAAGAAACTCTATGCAAAACTGTCTAAGTGTGAATTTTGGAAGAGTGAGGTGAAGTTTTTGGGCCATGTGGTGAGTAAGAAGGGAATAGCCGTAGACCCAACTAAGGTGGAGGCTGTGATGGATTGGAAACAACCAACCGCCGTAACAGAGATTAGGAGTTCTCTGGGTTTAGCTGGCTATTACCGAAGGTTTATCAAGGGCTTTTCACAGATAGCTTTGCGAATGACAAAGTTAACCCGCAAAGACACTCCGTTTGTTTGGACTCCTGAATGCGAGGAGAGCTTTCAGACATTGAAGAAAAAGTTGACCACCGCACCTGTGTTAGTGTTACCCGAGCCGAATGAGCCATTTGAGGTGTATTGTGATGCCTCATTAAAGGGTTTAGGGTGCGTGCTGATGCAGCATCGTAATGTGGTGGCGTATGCCTCACGACAGTTGAGACCTCATGAAGTTAGTTACCCTACGCACGATTTGGAACTCGCTGCGGTTGTGTTTGCCTTGAAGGTGTGGAGGCATTATCTCTTTGGGGTTAAGTTCCAAGTTTTCTCTGATCATAAGAGCTTGAAGTATCTCTTTGATCAGAAAGAGCTTAATATGAGGCAGAGAAGGTGGATGGAATTGTTGAAGGACTACGACTTTGAGTTGCATTACCATCCGGGAAAGGCAAACGTAGTGGCGGATGCGTTGAGTCGGAAGTCATTATATGCGGCTTGGATGATGCTCCAAGAGGAGAAGTTGCTCAAGGGATTCGAGAGTCTGAAAATTGGTGCTCGAGAAGTATCCGAAACTTTATGTTTGAGCCGATTAGAAATCTCAAGTGACTTTAAGTCCGAACTCCTAAAGGCTCATCAAAATGATGAAGCGTTATGGAAAGTGTTACCGGCCATTGAGCAAGGAAAACAGTGGCGAGTGTCGGAAGAAAAAGATGGGTTATGGAGATTCAAGGGTAGGATCATTGTGCCGGATGTTGGCACTTTGAGGCAAGATATTTTAAAGGAGGCACACAAAAGTGGATTCTCCATTCACCCGGGAAGTACTAAGATGTACCATGATTTGAAGGCGATGTTTTGGTGGCCGGGTATGAAGAACGATGTGGCGGAATATGTTTCAAAGTGCTTAACTTGTCAAAAGGTAAAGATTGAACATCAAAGACCTTCCGGGATGTTGCAACCTTTAGAGATTCCACAATGGAAGTGGGAAAGTATTGCAATGGACTTCGTGTCAGGATTGCCAAGGACTAGGGCTGGTTTTGATGCCATCTAGGTAATTGTGGACCGACTGACGAAGTCAGCTCACTTTTTGCCCATTCGTATGACTTACACCCTTGAGGAGCTAGCACGGTTATACATAAAGGAGATTGTGAGACTTCATGGTGTACCTGCTACTATAATCTCTGATAGAGATCCTCGTTTCACTTCAAGGTTTTGGGGTGCATTTCAGGAGGCTTTTGGAACCCGATTAAGCTTGAGCACGGCTTACCATCCTCAAACAGATGGTCAATCTGAGAGGACGATCCAAACACTAGAGGATATGTTGAGAGCTTGTGTTTTGGACCAACCGGCGAGTTGGGATCGGTATATGCCATTAGTGGAGTTTGCATACAATAATAGTTATCATGCGAGCATCGGAATGGCTCCGTATGAGGCCTTGTATGGGAGAAAATGTCAATCTCCGCTATGTTGGTATGAAGCTGGAGAGAAAAGCTTGTTGGGACCGGAAATGATAGCTGAGACTACTGAACAAATCAAGAAAATCCGAGATAGGATGCTTACGGCACAGAGTCGTCAAAAGAGTTACGCCGAACAGAGGCGAAAGCCCTTAGAATTTGAGGAAGGGGACCATGTTTTTCTTAAGGTTACTCCGACTACGGGAGTAGGTAGGGCGATTAAGGCAAAGAAGTTGAATCCTCGATACATTGGTCCATTTCAAATCCTGGAGAGGATTGGACCGGTGGCATATTGGATGGCTCTACCACCTCATCTTTCGAACCTGCACGACGTGTTTCACGTGTCGCAGCTTCGGAAGTACACTCCTGATGCTAGCCATGTGTTAGAACCTGAGTCGGTTCAGTTAAGAGAAGATTTGACGCTTCCAGTGGCTCCAGTCAGAATTGATGATACTAGTATTAAACGGTTGCGTGGAAAAGAGGTTTCTTTAGTGAAAGTGGCTTGGAGTCGAGGCGGTGTGGAGGAACACACTTGGGAACTTGAGTCGGAGATGCGAACGGATTATCCGCATTTATTCTCAGGTAATTGCATTTGAATTTTGTGGGCAAAATTCCCAATTAGGTGGGTAGAATGTAAAACCCGGTTAATTAACGGCTAATTAACCCATAAATGAGAATTTATTCTAGAAAGCCTAAAATGTGATTTTTATGGCTAAATGTGATAGAGGAGACTGAGACGAGAATTTTGGTACCAATTTTATAGATTTCGGACCAAGATTGGATCGAACGGGCCAAACCGGGCCAAACGGACCCAAAGTGGGCCCTTGGCCCAACATAACTAGACCAAAACCCTAGTTTTCAGCATTCTCTCTCCTCACTAAACACACTCACATGCTGAAAATGGAGGCCATGGAGGGAAGAACTCTCTCTCAAGTTCTTTCTCTCACTTGATCTTCAAACCACCATAACTTTTGATCTAGAGCTCCGATTGCCGCTCCGTTTGCGGCCACGCGTTCACCGCAGAGAGCTCTACAAAACCCATACAATTAATCTTGAGGTAAGCCACGTTTTGCTCTTCGAAATTCCAGCCTTGTTTTCGAGTTTTATGAGCAAAAATGTTGAGATTTTGGGTTCTTTGATGTTATAGGACCCAACTCTCTTGAAGGAGAAGGTTAATCTTGTCTCCTTGGACCTTGGGTGTGGTAAAACTCTCAACCCTAGTGTAATTTGTGATTTTATGATGTTTGGGTTTTGAGATGTTGTGTATGGGTATGATGGTTGTGGCTTAGGTTGTGTATATGTGAATATTGGAGCTTGATTGGTGACTTTGAAAAGCTTGGAAAGGGTTTGGTGGTGAAAAATCTGCTCTTGGAGGTGTTGAGGCCTTGAGAGCTTGTGGATAAGTGGTTTGGAAGTGCTCCGGGGGAGCTTGGGAAAATCGGCTAAGGTATGGTTTCGGTTTCCCATATCTAATATGTAATGTGGTAGGAAATACTTAGGCTAGAGGCCCTAAGATAGGCATTGAATGGTTGATGTTGTTAAATGATTGAGATATATGATGTGGTCATATATGTGATGATGATTATTAATGCCTTGGTGGTATGATGTATGAGAAATATGCATGTTGTGATATATGCTTGATGATTGGTTATGGTTGAATTGTGGGTTGAACCATGTTGATGGTGAGTATGATGTTGATTGTGTACAATAATGATTTATTGGAATTGGTGTTGTTGAGAATTGGCATGAGGAATAGTATATGATATGTCAATGTGTTTGAGTTTGAGCCACTTGGGTGAAGTGTGTTAAAATGATGAGATAGTAATTTTGGTAGATTGTGGTAAGTCTCGATGTGTGAGTTGAGGAGGCTTGATGTTGAATTTGATACATTTTGATTGATTTCAAAGAAAAGGGATGAAATTGGCATGTTTTGATTGACTTTGAAAAGAGTTGAAAATGGTTTGTTTTGAAAATGGCATATGGTGGTTTTGTATGAAAATATGGTTTTTGGGCATATTTTGACGGGACATAACTTGGACTACGGATCTCCGTTTTGTACCAAATCTGTTTAGAAATGAAATTGGATCCGGGATGTCCATGCCGTTCAAAGAACGGGTGAAAAACGATTTAAAATGAGGAAGTTATGTCCGTTGGAAGATTGGGGTGTAAATCTGTGAATTCTGCAGCTTTTAACTTAGAAAATTTTTAGCAGAATGACCCCTTGCGCGTGGGCGCACCTGGCGCGTGCGCGCCGATCTTCCGAAAAGTGCCATCCACGCGTACGCGTGATGTGCGCGGGCGCGCCGATTGTGCTGCACCCAATGCCCAGCCATTTTACAGAGAGTTATGCCAGAACTGTGCCAGTGTTGTGCCTGGGGCACGAGAACACCCGCGCGTACGCGTGGTTAACGCGTGCGCGTCGAATGGTAAATTTTTAATCCACGCGTTAGCGTGCCTGACGCTTGCGCGTCGATGAGTTTTTTAGGCCATCCACGCGTGCGCGTGGAGTGCGCGTACGCGTGGCCCTGTTTTCATCTCAAAGTTGATTTTTGAGTTTTAAAAGCCAAATCTCATACTTCTAAGCCTCCGATCTCATCATTTATGTCTTAAATCATTATGACATGCCTAGCTATTAAAAAGGGGCTAGTGAATGAGGTAACTTGCGAGTGAAGCAAGGGAAATATGAATGATCAATGAGGATCAAGATGATTATGTGAGATGCGGAGGATGGTGGTGGAAGTGCTTGTTATGCCATGGGCCGAAAGGCTGTAATTGTTAATGAAATGGCTGGTTATGGATTTAACCGTGAGCCAGAATAGCTCTGTATGCTATGAATATTGGCTGGTTATGGATTTAACCGTGAGCCGGAATAGCTCTGTATGCTATGAATATTGGCTGGTTATGGATTTAACCGTGAGCCGGAATAGCTGTGTATGCTATGATTATTGGCTGGTTCTGGACTGAACCGTGAGCCGGATGGCTGATATGGATGTTGATCCATGGATGAGAATTCATGCATGTTGATGCTGAATTATTGATAATTGTGAATTGCACTTCCACTATCAGAGATACGAGTTTCCCTGGGTAGTAGCAGTGGCTAGCCACCACGTGCTCCAGGTGGAGGCTCGAGACTCTGTTGACCCTATGTCGTAAGTGTGGCCGGGCACTGTGAAAGACCCGGATGAGCTCGCCCCCGAAATATTCACCAGTGAGGGTGATGGATATGGATCATGTTTATGATCAAGTTTATAACGAGTATAACTCGAGTTGGGGATGCGCGACAGAGGGACAGTCCAATGGTTAGCGACCAGGACTTGTCGGGTTGGCTCTATAACCGACAAGATGATATCATCGGCCACTAGGGACAGGCATTCATCATATGCATACTATGTGAATTGTTTGAGATTGCCTATTTGACTGCATATTACTTGCTAATTGTCTAAATGTCTTAATTGCTCCTATTTGTATATTCTTTATTGATATAACTGTGTTTGCTACATTATACTCCTGCTGGTGGTTGGGAGGTTTGAAGGAATTGGAAAGGGAAGTATTAGTTAGACTGAAGAATCTTTAGTCAGATGCCCTTATATGGTTTAGCTTGTTTATAAGCTTTGATATTATCTGGAGGAAGTTCTAGGATTGCCTTTGGCTTTCCTCTATTATTATGTATTATATATGTGGAAGCTGTTACCATGCTGGGGACCTCTGGTTCTCACCCATGCGGATTTTGTGGTTTTCAGATGCAGGACGTGAGGTTTCCCGCTGAGGCATGCTGGAGACTTCTAGATTTGCGAAGATTCCTTGTTCTTGGGGACTCTGTTTAGTTTATATGTTTTGCTTAGATACTTTTATCTCCATTAAATAATACAAACTGTGATGACTCCTCTTATGGGAGATTTTGGAGAATAAGTTTTATGTATTTGTGTCCCTTTGGGTTTCCTTTGGGGTTTTCCTTATTTTATCATATGTATATATTGCTATGCTCGGACCGGTTATCTTCGCAGCCGGATTTTGAGTCTTGATATTCCTGTTTTTGACACTCCTTTGTATATATATAATCTCGCGTTGATTTAGCCTTGTTCGTTACGTTATCGATCGGAGTGATGCGCTTATGAGTTGCGGTTTTTTTGTTTACCCCTTTTTCTACAAAGGCTCCTAGTTATAATCAATCATTCATACTACTATACGTACTAAAATTTTATTTTAGAGGTCGTAATACCTTGCCATCTCTGCATTATGACTTAAGCATAAGACTCTGTATGGTAGGGTGTTACATTCATAAGACTCTGTATGGTAGGGTGTTACATTATGGTATCAGAGCAGTTCGTTCCTGTAGAGCCTGAGGGATGGACTGACTATGCTTCTGTGCATTCTCTGTGTGTGTGTTATGTGCTATTAGTATATCTGCTTGATATAATTGGCATAAACGTTCATGAGCATGCATTTGGGACTTTGAAGTACTAGACTTCCGATATTGAGACTGATCAACTTAATATCGATTGTTTGGTATATATAAGAACCAGAGGGCGCCTCGTGGACGCGGTAGAGGTAGTGCGAGAGGTCGTACGAATGCTCGTACACCAGATAATAACCCTAATGACCCGGTGAACTTTATGGCTGCGTTGGAGAACATGGCTGCTGCTATGCAAGCCACTGCTGAGGCTCTTGGTCAACAGATGAACAACCATGGTAATGATGGAGGTGGAGTTCAAGGCCCGATGACACTAGCAAAATTTTTGAAGGTTAATCCGCCTAAGTTCAAGGGAACTACTAGCCCGACTGAGGCTGATACATGGTTTCAGGCTATAGAGCGAGCACTGCAAGTACAAGTGGTACCTGAAGGACAGCGTGTCGAGTTTGCCACCTATATGCTCACCGGTGAAGCGTCGCATTGGTGGCAAGGCATCCGACGTCTTCTGCAGCAGGGTGATGACTATATCACCTGGAATGTCTTTCAAGAAGAGTTCTATAAGAAGTGCTTTCCAACTTCTGCTAGGACGGCTAAGGAACTTGAATTGTTACAACTGAAGCAGGGTACTATGTCCATATCAGAGTATACTGACAAGTTTGAGGAGCTGTTCAGGTTCTCTCGTATGTGCCAAGGGACTCCGGTGGAATATGAGGAATGGAAGTGTGTTAAGTATGAAGGAGGACTCCGGAGTGATATCTTCAGTTCAATAGGGCCAATGGAGATTAGGACTTTCTCTGAATTGGTGAACAAGTGTAGGGTTGCTGAAGAGTGTGTGAGAAGGGCAACTGCTGAGAAAGGGAGTCACAAAGGATCATTCCCACAGAACCGAGGAAAGAGCTTTGCACCTAGAGGTCCGTCTTTCAAGAGGGGAAGCTCTTTCAGGAGGCCCAACAACAACAACTCCCAAGGGAAGAAGTTTGGGAAGCAGCCTCAGAATGATCAAGCTTGTACTAGGTGTGGAAGTCACCATCCAGGAGCACCATGCAAGGCCGGATGGGGTTTGTGCTACAATTGTGGAAAGGCGGGGCATAAAGCCGCAAGTTGTCCGGAAAGGCAGAAACAAGGTGCTGGAAGGGCACAACAGACTGGTCGGGTGTTCACCACTTCAGCTGTAGGAGCTGAGGGATCCGAGACACTTATTCGAGGTAACTGTGAAATAGCTGGTCAAACTTTAAATGCTTTATTTGATTCGGGAGCATTGATGAGCGGATAATTTGTACGCTTTTTGGCTTTGCTTTTAGTATGTTTTTAGTATGATCTAGTTAGTTTTTATTATATTTTTATTAGTTTTTAGTTAAAATTCACTTTTCTGGACTTTACTATGAGTTTGTGTGTTTTTCTGTGATTTCAGGTATTTTCTGGCTGAAATTGAGGGATCTGAGCAAAAATCTGATCCAGAGACTCAAAAGGACTGCAGATGCTGTTGGATTCTGACCTCCCTGCACTCGAAGTGGATTTTCTGGAGCTACAGAAGCTCAATTGGCGCGCTCTCAACGGCGTTGGAAAGTAGACATCCTGGGCTTTCCAGCAATATATGATAGTCCATACTTTGCCCAAGATTTGATGGCCCAAACCGGCGTTCAAAGTCACCTCAAGAAATTCCAGCGTTAAACGCCGGAACTGGCACCTAAATGAGAGTTAAACGCCCAAACTGGCATAAAAGCTGGCGTTTAACTCCAAGAAGAGTCTCTACACGAAAATGCTTCATTGCTCAGCCCAAGCACACACCAAGTGGGCCCGGAAGTGGATTTTTATGTCATTTACTCATCTCTGTACACCCTAGGCTACTAGTTTTCTATAAGTAGGACCTTTTACTATTGTATTTTCATCTTCTGATCTTTGGAATCTTTTGTTCTTTAGATCTTTTGATCACTTTGGGAGGCTGGCCTCACGGCCATGCCTAGACCTTGTTCTTATGTATTTTCAACGGTGGAGTTTCTACACACCATAGATTAAGGTGTGGAGCTCTGCTGTACCTCGAGTATTAATGCAATTACTATTGTTCTTCCATTCAATTCCGCTTGTTCTTTGTCCAAGATATCACTTGTTCTTCAACTTGATGAATGTGATGATCCGTGACACTCATCATCATTCTCACTCATGAACAGGTGACTGACAACCACTCTTGTTCTACAAGCATATGAGGCTTAGTGAATATCTCTTGGATTCCTGATAACACGATGCATGGTTGATCGCCTGACAACCGAGTGCTCACCTGACAAACGAGCCAGCCATTCCGTGAGATCAGAGTCTTCGTGGTATAGGCGAGAACTGATGGCGGCATTCAAGAATCCGGAAGGTCTAACCTTGTCTGTGGTATTCTGAGTAGGATTCAATGATTGAATGACTGTGACGTGCTTCAAACTCCTAGCAGGCGGGGCGTTAGTGACAGACGCAAAAGGATCGATGGATTTTATTCCGGCCTGACCGAGAACCGACAGCTGATTAGCCATATGCTGTGACAGAGCATGGGAACATTTTCACTGAGAGGATGGGAGGTAGCCACTGACAACGGTGAAACCCTACATGAGCTTGCCATGGAAAGGAGTAAGAAGGATTGGATGAAGACTGTAGGAAAGCAGAGAGACGGAAGGGAAGGCATCTTCATACGCTTGTCTGAAGCTCTCACCAATGATATACATAAGTATCTCTATCTTTATCTCTATGCTTTATTCGTTTATCACTATACCCATTTGAGTCTGCCTGACTGAGATTTACAAGGTGACCATAGCTTGCTTCATAGCAACAATCTCCGTGGGATCGACCCTTACTCGCGTAAGGTATTACTTGGACGACCCAGTGCACTTGCTGGTTAGTTGTGCGAAGTTGTGTTTATGCCATGGTATTGAGCACCAAGTCTTTGGAGCCATTACTAGGGATTATTTCGTGTATTAAAAAGTATTGATCACAATTTCGTGCACCAAGTTTTTGGCGCCGTTGCCGGGGATTGTTTGTGTATGGACAACTGGCGGTTCATCTTGTTGCTTAGATTAGGTATTTTTTTTTCTCAGAGTTCTTGAGAGTGAATTCTAGTGTTTCATGATGATCTGTTGAAATCTGGCTGGCTGAGAAGCCATGTCTAATCTTATTGGTCCAAGGTTTCAACTAATCATCACTATAGCTTGTTGATCTCTATCAATCTTGCTATTGGAGCAATGATCTGCTGAGGCTTGGCTGGCCATTGGCCATGTCTAGTGTTTTGGACCGAAGCTTTCTTTGAAAGCTTGGCTGGCTGTGAAGCCATGTCTAATTCCTGGACCGGAGTCTTAGACTAGCATTGCAATGATTCCTGGAAATTCAAATTGAGAATTCTGAAACCTTTAGTTTCTATTTTCATATAATTTTTGAAAAAGCACAAAAAAATTATAAAAAAAAATCATAAAAAAACCAAAAAACATTTTATGTTTCTTGTTTGAGTCTAGTGTCTAATTTTAAGTTTGGTGTCTTGCATGCCTTGTTTATTTGATCTTGGTTCTATTTTCAAGTCAATAGTACAGGGGACTGAAGATTCAGAACATGCAGCAGAGGAATTACACAGAAAAGCTGGGCGTTCAAAACGCCCAGTGAAGAAGGACAGACTGGCGTTTAAACGCCAGCCAGGGTACCTGGTTGGGCGTTTAACGCCCAAAAAGGTAGCATTTTGGGCGTTAAACGCCAGAATGGATACCATTCTGGGCGTTTAACGCCAAGATGGCACAAGGGGGAAGATTTTGTTTCCAAATCAAATTTTTTTTCAAGTTTTCAAAGTTTTTCAAAATCAAATCTTTTTCAAATCATATCTTTTCAATCAAATGTTTTCAAAATCAATTTCTTTCCTTTTTCAAAGATACTTGCTAACAATTAATGATTTGATTCAAAATTTCAAGTATGTTGCCTTTCCTGTTGAGGAAGGTTTAATTTTTAAATCATATCTTTTCTTGTCAAGCAAGTCATTAATTTTAAAATCAAATCTTTTTAAAATGTTTTTCAAATCATATCTTCTCAATCACATCTTTTTTAAAATCAATCATATCTTTTTAATCACATCTTTTTCAAAATAGTTTTCAATCAAATCTTTTTAACTTCTAATTTCAAAATCTTTTTCAAAAATCATTTGATTTCTTTCCCACTTTTATTTTCGAAAATCAATAAGTGTTTTTCAAAAATGTTTTCAAAATCTTTTACTTAATTTTCGAACATTACTTCCCTTCTTTTCACATCCTTCTATTTATGGAGTATCACTCCTTCTTAATGCACAATTCGAACTCTATCTGATCAAGTTTGAATTCTTCTACCTCTTTCTTCTGTTTTTCGTTTCCTCTGATACCTCAGGGAATCTCTATACTGTGACATAGAGGATTCCACATTTTCTTGTTCTCTTCTCTTTCATATGAGCAGGAACAAAGACAAAGGCATTCTTGTTGAAGCTGACCCTGAACCTGAGAGGACCTTGAAGCGAAAGCTAAGAGAAGCTAAGGCACAACTCTCTGTTGAGGACCTGACCGAATTCTTCAAGGAAGAAGAACCTATGGCAGCCGAAAACAACAACAATGCCAACAATGCAAGGAAGGTGCTGGGTGACTTTACTGCACCTACTCCCGACTTCTATGGGAGAAGCATCTCTATCCCTGCCATTGGAGCAAACAACTTTGAGCTTAAGCCTCAGTTAGTTTCTCTAATGCAACAGAATTGCAAGTTCCATGGACTTCCATTGGAAGATCCTCATCAGTTTTTAGCTGAGTTCTTGCAAATCTGTGACACAGTCAAGACTAATGGGGTTGACCCTGAGGTCTACAGACTGATGCTATTCCCTTTTGCTGTAAGAGACAGAGCTAGGACATGGTTGGACTCTCAACCTAAAGAAAGCCTGGACTCATGGGAAAAGCTAGTCAATGCCTTCTTGGAAAAGTTCTTTCCACCTCAAAAATTGAGTAAGCTTAGAGTGGAAGTCCAAACCTTCAGACAGAAGGATGGAGAATCCCTCTATGAAGCTTGGGAAAGATACAAACAATTGATCAGAAAGTGTCCTTCTGACATGCTTTCTGAGTGGAGCATCATAGGTATTTTCTATGATGGTCTCTCTGAACTATCCAAGATGTCTTTGGATAGCTCTGCTGGAGGATCTCTTCATCTGAAGAAGACGCCTACAGAGGCTCAAGAGCTCATTGAAATGGTTGCAAATAACCAATTCATGTACACTTCTGAAAGAAATCCTGTGAACAATGGGACAAGTCAGAAGAAAGGAGTTCTTGAGATTGATACTCTGAATGCCATTTTGGCTCAGAACAAGATATTGACTCAACAAGTCAATTTGATTTCTCAAAGTCTGTCTGGAATGCAAAATGCACCAAGCAGTACTAAGGATGCTTCATCTGAAGAAGAAGCTTATGATCCTGAGAACCCCTCAATGGAAGAGGTGAATTACATGGGAGAACCCTATGGAAACACCTATAATTCTTCATGGAGAAATCACCCAAATTTCTCATGGAAGAATCAAGAGAGACCTCAACAAGGTTTCAACAACAATAATGGTGGAAGAAACAGGTTTAGCAATGGCAAGCCTTTTCCATCATCTTCTCAGCAACAGACAGAGAATACTAAGCAGAACCCCTCTGACTTAGCAACCATGGTCTCTGATCTAATCAAAACCACTCAAAGTTTCATGACTGAAACAAGGTCCTCCATTAGGAATTTGGAGGCACAAGTGGGACAGCTGAGCAAGAAAGTTACTGAACTCCCTCCAAGTACTCTTCCAAGCAATACAGAAGAAAATCCAAAAGGAGAGTGCAAAGCCATAAACATGGCCGAATCTGGAGAGGAAAGAGAGGAAGTGGACGCCACTGAGGAAGACCTCAATGGGCGTGCACTGACCTCCAATGAGTTCCCTAATGAGGAACCATGGGAATCTGAGGCTCAAAATGAGACCATAGAGATTCCATTGGACTTACTTCTGCCTTTCATGAGCTCTGATGAGTATTCCTCCTCTGAAGAGGATGAGTATGTCACTGAAGAGCAAGTTGCTAAATACCTTGGAGCAATCATGAAGCTAAATGACAAGTTATTTGGAAATGAGACTTGGGAGGATGAACCTCCTTTGCTCACCAAAGAACTGGATGACTTGTCTAGGCAGAAATTACCTCAAAAGAGACAGGATCCTAGGAAGTTTTCAGTACCTTGTACCATAGGCACCATGACCTTCAAGAAGGCCCTGTGTGACTTAGGATCAAGTGTGAACCTCATGCCTCTCTCTGTAATGGAGAAGCTAGGGATCTTTGAGATACAAGCTGCAAGAATCTCACTAGAGATGGCAGACAACTCAAGAAAACAAGCTCATGGACTTGTAGAGAATGTTTTGGTGAAGATTGAAGACCATTACATCCCTACTGATTTCATAGTCCTAGAGACTGGGAAGTGCATGGATGAAACCATCATCCTTGGCAGACCCTTCCTAGCCACAGCAAAGGCTGTAATTGATGTTGATGGAGGTGAACTGATCATTCAAGTGAATGAAGAATCCTTTGTGTTTAAGGCTCAAGGATATCCCTCTGTCACCATGGAGAAGAAGCATGAAGAGCTTCTCTCAAATCAGAGTCAAACAGAGCCCCCACAGTCAAACTCTAAGTTTGGTGTTGGGAGGCCACAACCAAACTCTAAGTTTGGTGTTGAACCCCCACATTCAAACTCTAAGTTTGGTGTTGGGAGGTTCCAACATTGCTCTGAGTATCTGTGAGGCTCCATGAGAGCCCTCTGTCAAGCTACTGACATTAAAGAAGCGCTTGTTGGGAGGCAACCCAATGTTATATTTTATCTACTTTCTTTTGTTATTTTATTTTATTTTGTAGGTTGATGATCATAAGAAGTCACAAAATCAATTGAAAAAGCAAAAACAGAATGAAAAACAGGAAGAAAAACAGCACACCCTGGAGGAAGAACTCACTGGCGTTTAAACGCCAGTGAGGCTAGCAGTTGGGCGTTTAACGCCCAGTCTGGCACCATTCTGGGCGTTTAACGCCAGAAAGGGGCACCAGACTGGCGTTAAACGCCAGAAAAGGGCAAGAACCTGGCGTTAAATGCCAGGAATGGGCACCAGCCCGGCGTTTAACGCCAGAAATGGCTCAAAACGTGATTTTGAGTGCCATTTGGTGCAGGGATGACTTTTCCTTGACACCTCAGGATCTGTGGACCCCACAGGATCCCCACCAACCCCACCACACTCTCTCTTCTTCACCCATTCACCAATTACCCCAACACCTCTTCCCCATAAACCCTTCTTCACTCCTTCATTTTCACACCACCTAAACACCACTTCTCCCCCTCCTTGGCCGAACACAAAGCCATCTCCCTCTCCTCTATTTCTTCTTCTTCTACTCTCATCTTTCTTCTTTTGCTCGAGGACGAGCAAACCTTTTAATTTTGGTGTGGTAAAAGCATTGCTTTTTGTTTTTCCATAACCATTTATGGCATCCAAGGCCGGAGAAACCTCTAGAAAGAGGAAAGGGAGGGCAAAAGCTTCTACCTCCGAGTCATGAGAGATGGAGAGATTCATCTCAAGGGTGCATCAAGACCACTTCTATGAAGTTGTGGCCATGAAGAAGGGTCAACTTTGATCAAAAGGTTGGACCAAGTCCTCATAAATATATGTGAAGAGGACGCCCAATGGAAGAGAAATTCAAGAGGCAAGCCGGTTCAATTGAGAAGGCATGACCTCAAGCCCATGGCTAGAGGATGGTTGGAGTTCATCCAACGCTCAATCATTCCTACTAGCAACCGGTCTGAAGTTACTCTAGACCGGGCCATCATGATTCATAGCATCATGATTGGAGAAGAAGTGAAAGTTCATGAGGTTATAGCCCAAGAACTCTATAAAGTAGCGGACAAGTCTTCCACCTTGGCAAGGCTAGCCTTTCCTCATCTCATTTGTCACCTCTGTTATTCAGTTGGAGTTGACATAGAAGGAGATATCCCCATTGATGAGGACAAGCCCATCACCAAGAAAAGGATGGAGCAAACAAGAGACCCCTCTCATCATGAGATCCCTGAGATACCTCAAGGGATGCACTTTCCTCCACAAGACTATTGGGAGCAACTAAACACGTCCCTAGGAGAATTGAGTTCCAACATAGGACAACTAAGGGTGGAGCACCAAGAGCATTCCATCCTCCTCCATGAAATTAGAGAAGATCAAAGAATCATGAGAGAGGAGCAACAAAGACAAGGAAGAGACATTGAGGAGCTCAAGCACTCCATAAGACCTTCAAGAGGAAGAACAAGCCGCCATCACTAAGGTGGACCCGTTCTTTAATCTCCTTGTTCTTTAATTTTCTGTTTTTCGAATTTTAGTGCTTTATATTATCCATGTTTGTGTCTTATGATCATTAGTGTCTTAGTGTCTATGCCTTAAAGTTATGAATGTCCTATGAATCCATCACCTTTCTTAAGAATTGTTCTTAATTGAAAAAGAAAAGAATTGCATGAATTTTGAATTTTATAACAGTTTAATTATCTTGATGTGGTGGCAACACTTTTTGTTTTCTGAATGTATGCCTGAACAGTGCATATGTCTTTTGAATTTGTTGTTCATGAATGTTAAAATTGTTGGCTCTTGAAAGAATGATGAAAAAGGAGACATGTTACTGAGGATCTGAAAAATCATAAAAATGATTCTTGAAGCAAGAAAAAGCAGTGAATACAAAAAAAAAAAGAAAGAAGCAAGCGAAAAAAAAAACGAAAAAAAGGGGAGAAAAAGAAAAAGAAAGAAAAAGAAAGAAATAAAGTTGTGATCCAAGGCAATAAGAGTGTGCTTAAGAACCCTGGACACCTCTAATTGGGGACTTTAGCAAAGCTGAGTCACAATCTGAAAAGGTTCACCCAATTATGTGTCTGTGGCATGTATGTATCCGGTGGTAATACTGGAAGACAGAGTGCTTTGGGCCACAGCCAAGACTCAATAAGTAGCTGTATTCAAGAATCATCATACTTAACTAGGAGAATCAATAACACTATCTGGATTCTGAGTTCCTAAAGAAGCCAATCATTCTGAATTCCAAAGGATAAAGTGAGATGCCAAAACTGTTCAGAGGCAAAAAGCTAAAAGCCCCGCTCATCTAATTAATACTGATCTTCATAGATGTTTTTGGAGTTCATTGCATATTCTCTTCTTTTTATCTTATTTGATTTTCAGTTGCTTGGGGACAAGCAACAATTTAAGTTTGGTGTTGTGATGAGCAGATAATTTGTACGCTTTTTGGCATTGCTTTTAGTATGTTTTTAGTATGATCTAGTTAGTTTTTATTATATTTTTATTAGTTTTTAGTTAAAATTCACTTTTCTGGACTTTACTATGAGTTTGTGTATTTTTCTGTGATTTCAGGTATTTTCTGGCTGAAATTGAGGGATCTGAGCAAAAATCTGATCCAGAGACTCAAAAGGACTGCAGATGCTGTTGGATTCTGACCTCCCTGCACTCGAAGTGGATTTTCTGGAGCTACAGAAGCCCAATTGGCGCGTTCTCAACGGCGTTGGAAAGTAGACATCCTGGGCTTTCCAGCAATATATGATAGTCCATACTTTACCCAAGATTTGATGGCCCAAACCGGCGTTCAAAGTCACCTCAAGAAATTCCAGCGTTAAACGCCGGAACTGGCACCTAAATGGGAGTTAAACGCCCAAACTGGCACTGGCGTTTAACTCCAAGAAGAGTCTCTACACGAAAATGCTTCATTGCTCAGCCCAAGCACACACCAAGTGGGCCCGAAAGTGGATTTTTATGTCATTTACTCATCTCTGTACACCCTAGGCTACTAGTTTTCTATAAGTAGGACCTTTTACTATTGTATTTTCATCTTCTGATCTTTGGAATCTTTTGTTCTTTAGATCTTTTGATCACTTTGGGAGGCTGGCCTCACGGCCATGCCTAGACCTTGTTCTTATGTATTTTCAACGGTGGAGTTTCTACATACCATAGATTAAGGTGTGGAGCTCTGCTGTACCTCGAGTATTAATGCAATTACTATTGTTCTTCCATTCAATTCCGCTTGTTCTTTGTCCAAGATATCACTTGTTCTTCAACTTGATGAATGTGATGATCCGTGACACTCATCATCATTCTCACTCATGAACAAGGTGACTGACAACCACTCTTGTTCTACAAGCATATGAGGCTTAGTGAATATCTCTTGGATTCCTGATAACACGATGCATGGTTGATCGCCTGACAACCGAGTGCTCGCCTGACAAACGAGCCAGCCATTCCGTGAGATCAGAGTCTTCGTGGTATAGGCGAGAACTGATGGTGGCATTCAAGAGAATCCGGAAGGTCTAACCTTGTCTGTGGTATTCTGAGTAGGATTCAATGATTGAATGACTGTGACGTGCTTCAAACTCCTAGCAGGCGGGGCGTTAGTGACAGACGCAAAAGGATCGATGGATTTTATTCCGGCCTGACCGAGAACTGACAGCTGATTAGCCATATGCTGTGACAGAGCATGGGAACATTTTCACTGAGAGGATGGGAGGTAGCCACTGACAACGGTGAAACCCTACATGAGCTTGCCATGGAAAGGAGTAAGAAGGATTGGATGAAGACTGTAGGAAAGCAGAGAGACGGAAGGGAAGGCATCTTCATACGCTTGTCTGAAGCTCTCACCAATGATATACATAAGTATCTCTATCTTTATCTCTATGCTTTATTCGTTTATCACTATACCCATTTGAGTCTGCCTGACTGAGATTTACAAGGTGACTGGTGCACGAAATTGTGATCAATACTTTTCAAAACATAAACAATCCCTAGTAATGGCGCCAAAGACTTGGTGCTCAATACCATGGCATAAACACAACTTTGCACAACTAACCAGCAAGTGCACTGGGTCGTCCAAGTAATAAACCTTACGCGAGTAAGGGTCGATCCCACGGAGATTGGTGGTATGAAGCAAGCTATGGTCATCTTGTAAATCTCAGTCAGGCAGACTCAAATGTATAATGGTGATGAACGAAAATAACATAAAAGATAAGGATAGGGATACTTATGTATGTCATTGGTGTAAGAGCTTCAGACAAGTGTATGAAGATGCCTTCCCTTCCGTCTCTCTGCTTTCTTACTGTCTTCATCCAATCCTTCTTACTCCTTTCCATGGCAAGCTTGTGTAGGGTTTCACCGTTGTCAATGGCTACCTCCCATCCTCGCAGTGAAAGCTAATGCACGCACTCTGTCACAGTACTGCCAATCACCGGTGTGGTTCCCTCCCCTACTGGAATAGAATCCAGTGATTCTTTTGCGTCTGTCACCAACGCCCAGCAGGTTACAGGTTTGAAGCACGTCACAGTCATTCAATCATTGAATCCTACTCAGAATACCACAGACAAGGTTAGACCTTCCGGATTCTCTTGAATGCCGCCATCAGTTCTTGCCTATACCACGAAGACTCCAGTTAAAGAATCCAAGAGATATTCACCAAGCCTCGAATGCTTGTAGAACAAGAATGGTTGTCAGTCATCTTGTTCATAGGTGAGAATGATGATGGGTGTGAATCATCACCTTCATCAAGTTGAAGAACAGGTGATATCTTGGTAAAAGAACAAGCGGAATTGAATAGAAGAACAATAGTAATTGCATTAATACTCGAGGTACAGCAGAGCTCCACACCTTAATCTATGGTGTGTAGAAACTCCACCGTTGAAAATACATAAGAACAAGGTCTAGGCATGGCCGAATGGCCAGCCTCCCAGAGTGAGTTCAATCATCAAAACATGATCAAAAGACTCTCTATCCCCCCCTATTACAATAGTAAAAGGTCCTACTTATAGAAAACTAGTAGCCTAGGGTGTACAGAGATGAGTAAATGACATAAAAATCCACTTCCGGGCCCACTTGGTGTGTGCTTGGGCTGAGCAATGAAGCAATTTCGTGTAGAGACTTGTCTTGGAGTTAAACGCCAGCTTTGGTGCCAGTTTGGGCGTTTAACTCCCATTTAGGTGCCAGTTCCGGCGTTTAACGCTGGAATTTCTTGAGGTGACTTTGAACGCCGATTTGGGCCATCAAATCTTGGGCAAAGTATGGACTATCATATATTGCTGGAAAGCCCAGGATGTCTACTTTCCAACGCCGTTGAGAGCGCGCCAATTGGGCTTCTGTAGCTCCAGAAAATCCACTTCGAGTGCAGGGAGGTCAGAATCCAACAGCATCTGCAGTCCTTTTGAGTCTCTGGATCAGATTTTTGCTCAGGTCCCTCAATTTCAGCCAGAAAATACATGAAATCACAGAAAAACACACAAACTCATAGTAAAGTCCAGAAAAGTGAATTTTAACTAAAAACTAATAAAAATATACTAAAAACTAACTAGATCATACTAAAAACATACTAAAAACAATGACAAAAAGCATACAAATTATCCGCTCATCAGTGACCATAGCTTGCTTCATAGCAACAATCTCCGTGGGATCGACCCTTACTCGCGTAAAGTATTACTTGGACGACCCAGTGCACTTGCTGGTTAGTTGTGCGAAGTTGTGTTTATGCCATGGTATTGAGCACCAAGTCTTTGGAGCCATTACTAGGGATTATTTCGTGTATTAAAAAGTATTGATCACAATTTCGTGCACCAAGCATCACATTCATTCATTGCATTTGAGAAAGCCCATGAGTTAGGATTGAAGATTGCAACCTTAGGTTATGACCTAAAAGTGTACAATGCTACCCATGAGGCCATGGTAACTAGGCTAGGATGCCCGGAAGTTTCCTTTAGGTTCAAGCAGCGTGATTTTGTTCATAATTTAATCTGCTTACCGATGATCGGTCTTGACCTTATCTTGGGATTGGATTGGTTATCTAAGAACCATGTTCTGCTTGATTGTTCTACAAAGTCGGTGTACTTTATGCCGGAAGATACAGAAGGGCCGGTCGTGGTGAATAATTATTACTTGAATTCAATGATGGTGAACTGTTCTGGAATCGAATGTCAGGGTATCATGTTGTTAACCGCGGGCGTTTCGGGTGATGATCAAAGGTTGGAGCAGATTCCGGTTGTGTGTGAGTTTTCGGAAGTGTTTCCCGATGATATTGATGAGTTTCCACCTAACCGAGAGGTTGAGTTTGCTATTGAGTTGGTGCCCGGGGCGGGACCAATCTCAAGTGCTCCTTATAGGATGTCACCGTTAGAGATGAACGAGCTAAAGTCTCAGTTAGAGGATTTGTTGGGAAAGAATTTTATACGACCAAGTGTTTCTCCGTGGGGTGCTCCAGTGTTACTGGTGAAGAAGAAGGATGGGAGTATGCGGCTCTGTGTGGATTACAGGCAGTTGAACAAGGTTACAATAAAGAATAAGTACCCATTGCCGAGAATTGATGATCTCATGGATCAGTTACAAGGAGCTGGAGTTTTCTCCAAGATTGATTTGCGATCCGGTTATCACCAGATAAGGGTGAGGGGCGAGGATATCCCTAAGACCGCTTTCAGGACTCGTTATGGTCATTACGAGTACACTGTGATGTCCTTTGGGTTGACGAACGCTCCTGCGGTATTCATGGATTACATGAATAGAGTCTTCCGTCCGTTTCTGGATAAATTCGTTGTTGTCTTCATCGATGACATACTGATTTATTCCAAGACCGAGGAAGAGCATGCGGAACACTTGAGGACCGTGTTGCAGATTCTAAAGGAGAAGAAACTCTATGCAAAACTGTCTAAGTGTGAATTTTGGAAGAGTGAGGTAAAGTTTTTGGGGCATGTGGTGAGTAAGAAGGGAATAGCCGTAGATCCAACTAAGGTGGAGGCTGTGATGGATTGGAAACAACCAACCACCGTAACAGAGATAAGGAGTTTTCTGGGTTTAGCTGGCTATTACCGAAGGTTTATCAAAGGCTTTTCACAGATAGCTTTGCCAATGACAAAGTTAACCCGCAAAGACACTCCGTTTGTTTGGACTCCTGAATGCGAGGAGAGCTTTCAGACATTGAAGAAAAAGTTGACTACTGCGCCTGTGTTAGTGTTACCCGAGCCGAATGAGCCATTTGAGGTGTATTGTGATGCCTCATTGAAGGGTTTAGGGTGCGTGCTGATGCAGCACCATAATGTGGTGGCGTATGCCTCACGACAGTTGAGACCTCATGAAGTTAGTTACCCTATGCACGATTTGGAACTCGCTGCGGTTGTGTTTGCCTTGAAGGTGTGGAGACATTATCTCTATGGGGTTAAGTTCCAAGTTTTCTCTGATCATAAGAGCTTGAAGTACCTCTTTGATCAGAAGGAGCTTAACATGAGACAGAGGAGGTGGATGGAATTGTTGAAAGACTACGACTTTGAGTTGCATTACCATCCGGGAAGGGCGAACGTAGTGGCGGATGCGTTAAGTCGGAAGTCGTTATGTGCAGCTTGGATGATGCTCCAAGAGGAGAAGTTGCTCAAGGGATTCGAGAGTCTAAAAATTGGTACTCAAGAAATATCCGGAACCTTGTGTTTGAGCCGATTAGAAATCTCAAGTGACTTTAAGTCTGAACTCCTAAAGGCTCATCAAAATGATGAAGCGTTATGGAAAGTGTTACCGGCCATTGAGCAAGGAAAACAGTGGAGAGTGTCGGAAGAAAAAGATGGGTTATGGAGATTCAAGGGTAGGATTATTGTGCCGGATGTTGGCACTTTGAGGCAAGATATTTTAAAGGAGGCACACAAAAGTGGATTCTCCATTCACCCGGGAAGTACTAAGATGTACCATGATTTGAAGGCGATGTTTTGGTGGCCGGGTATGAAGAATGATGTGGCGGAATATGTTTCAAAGTGCTTAACTTGTCAAAAGGTAAAGATTGAACATCAAAAGCCTGCCGGTATGTTGCAACCTTTAGAGATTCCACAATGGAAGTGGGAAAGTATTGCAATGGACTTCGTGTCAGGATTGCCAAGGACTAGGGCTGGTTTTGATGCCATCTGGGTAATTGTGGACCGACTGACGAAGTCAGCTCACTTTTTGCCCATTCGTATGACTTACACCCTTGAGGAGCTAGCACGGTTATACATAAAGGAGATTGTGAGACTTCATGGTGTACCTGCTACTATAATCTCTGATAGAGATCCTCGTTTCACTTCAAGGTTTTGGGGTGCATTTCAGGAGGCTTTTGGAACCCGATTAAGCTTGAGCACGGCTTACCATCCTCAAACAGATGGTCAATCTGAGAGGACGATCCAAACACTAGAGGATATGTTGAGAGCTTGTGTTTTGGACTAACCGGCGAGTTGGGATCGGTATATGCCATTAGTGGAGTTTGCATACAATAATAGTTATCATGCGAGCATCGGAATGGCTCCGTATGAGGAAGTATGGGAGAAAATGTCAATCTCCGCTATGTTGGTATGAAGCTGGAGAGAAAAGCTTGTTGGGACCGGAAATGATAGCTGAGACTACTGAACAAATCAAGAAAATCCGAGATAGGATGCTTACGGCGCAGAGTCGTCAAAAGAGTTACGCCGATCAGAGGCGAAAGCCCTTAGAATTTGAGGAATGAGACCATGTTTTCCTTAAGGTTACTCCGACCACGGGGGTAGGTAGGGCGATTAAAGCAAAGAAGTTGAATCCTCGATACATTGGTCCATTTCAAATCCTGGAGAGGATTGGACCGGTGGCATATCGGATGGCTCTACCACCTCATCTTTCGAACCTGCATGATGTGTTTCACGTGTCGCAGCTTCGGAAGTACACTCCTGATGCTAGCCATGTGTTAGAACCTGAGTCGGTTCAGTTAAGAGAAGATTTGACGCTTCCAGTGGCTCCAGTCAGAATTGATGATACTAGTATTAAACGGTTGCGTGGAAAAGAGGTTTCTTTAGTGAAAGTGGCTTGGAGTCAAGGCGGTGTGGAGGAACACACTTGGGAACTTGAGTCGGAGATGCGAACGGATTATCCGCATTTATTCTCAGGTAATTGCATTTGAATTTTGTGGGCAAAATTCCCAATTAGGTGGGTAGAATGTAAAACCCGGTTAATTAACGGCTAATTAACCCATAAATGAGAATTTATTCTAGAAAGCCTAAAATGTGATTTTTATGGCTAAATGTGATAGAGGAGACTGAGACGAGAATTTTGGTACCAATTTTATAGAATTCGGACCAAGATTGGACCGAACGGGCCAAACCGGGCCAAACGGACCCAAAGTGGGCCCTTGGCCCAACATAACTAGACCAAAACCCTAGTTTTCAGCATTCTCTCTCCTCACTAAACACACTCACATGCTGAAAATGGAGGCCATGGAGGGAAGAACACTCTCTCAAGTTCTCTCCCTTGGTTGATCTTCAAACCACCATAACTTTTGATATAGAGCTCCGATTGCCGCTCCGTTTACGGCCACGCGTTCACCGCGGAGAGCTCTACAAAACCCATACAATTAATCTTGAGGTAAGCCACGTTTTGCTCTTCGAAATTCCAGCCTTGTTTTCGAGTTTTATGAGCAAAAATGTTGAGATTTTGGGTTCTTTGATGTTATAGGACCCAACTCTCTTGAAGGAGAAGGTTAATCTTGTCTCCTTGGACCTTGGGTGTGGTAAGACTCTCAACCCTAGTGTAATTTGTGATTTTATGATGTTTGGGTTTTGAGATGTTGTGTATGGGTATGATGGTTGTGGTTTAGGTTGTGTATATGTGAATATTGGAGCTTGATTGGTGACTTTGAAAAGCTTGGAAAGGGTTTGGTGGTGAAAAATCTGCTCTTGGAGGTGTTGAGGCCTTGAGAGCTTGTGGATAAGTGGTTTGGAAGTGCTCCGGGGGAGCTTGGGAAAATCGGCTAAGGTATGGTTTCGGTTTCCCGTATCTAATATGTAATGTGGTAGGAAATACTTAGGCTAGAGGCCCTAAGATAGGCATTGAATGGTTGATGTTGTTAAATGATTGAGATATATGATGTGGTCATATATGTGATGATGATTATTAATGCCTTGGTGGTATGATGTATGAGAAATATGCATGTTGTGATATATGCTTGATGATTGGTTATGGTTGAATTGTGGGTTGAACCATGTTGATGGTGAGTATAATGTTGATTGTGTACAATAATGATTTATTGGAATTGGTGTTGTTGAGAATTGGCATGAGGAATAGTATATGATATGTCAATGTGTTTGAGTTTGAGCCACTTGGGTGAAGTGTGTTAAAATGATGAGATAGTAATTTTGGTAGATTGTGGTAAGTCTCGATGTGTGAGTTGAGGAGGCTTGATGTTGAATTTGATACATTTTGATTGATTTCAAAGAAAAGGGATGAAATTGGCATGTTTTGATTGACTTTGAAAAGAGTTGAAAATGGTTTGTTTTGAAAATGGCATATGGTGGTTTTGTATGAAAATATGGTTTTTGGGCATACTTTGACGGGACATAACTTGGACTACGGATCTCCGTTTTGTACCAAATCTATTTAGAAATGAAATTGGATCCGGGATGTCCATGCCGTTCGAAGAACGGGTGAAAAACGATTTAAAATGAGGAAGTTATGTCCGTTGGAAGATTGGGGTGTAAATCTGTGAATTCTGCAGCTTTTAACTTAGAAAATTTTTAGCAGAATGACCCCTTGCGCGTGGGCGCACCTGGCGCGTGCGCGCCGATCTTCCGAAAAGTGCCATCCACGCGTACGCGTGATGTGCGCGGGCGCGCCGATTGTGCTGCACCCAATGCCCAGCCATTTTACAGAGAGTTATGCCAGAACTGTGCCAGTGTTGTGCCTGGGGCACGAGAACACCCGCGCGTACGCGTGGTTGGCGCGTGCGCGTCGAATGGCAAATTTTTAATCCACGCGTTAGCGTGCGTGACGCTTGCGCGTCGATGAGTTTTTTAGGCCATCCACGCGTGCACGTGGAGTGCGCGTACGCGTGGCCCTGTTTTCATCCCAAAGTTGATTTTTGAGTTTTAAAAGCCAAATCTCATATTTCTAAGCCTCCGATCTCACCATTTATGTCTTAAATCATTATGACATGCCTAGCTATTAAAAAGGGGCTAGTGAATGAGGTAACTTGCGAGTGAAGCAAGGGAAATATGAATGATCAATGAGGATCAAGATGATTATGTGAGATGCGGAGGATGGTGGTGGAAGTGCTTGTTATGCCATGGGCCGAAAGGCTGTAATTGTTAATGAAATGGCTGGTTATGGATTTAACCGTGAGCCGGAATAGCTCTGTATACTATGAATATTGGCTGGTTATGGATTTAACCGTGAGCCGGAATAGCTCTGTATGCTATGAATATTGGCTGGTTATGGATTTAACCGTGAGCCGGAATAGCTGTGTATGCTATGATTATTGGCTGGTTCTGGACTGAACCGTGAGCCGGATGGCTGATATGGATGTTGATCCATGGATGAGAATTCATGCATGTTGATGCTGAATTATTGATAATTGTGAATTGCACTTCCACTATCAGAGATACGAGTTTCCCTGGGTAGTAGCAGTGGCTAGCCACCACGTGCTCCAGGTGGAGGCTCGAGACTCTGTTGACCCTATGTCGTAAGTGTGGCCGGGCACTGTGAAAGACCCGGATGAGCTCGCCCCCGAAATATTCACCAGTGAGGGTGATGGATATGGATCATGTTTATGATCAAGTTTATAACGAGTATAACTCGAGTTGGGGATGCGCGACAGAGGGACAGTCCAATGGTTAGCGACCAGGACTTGTCGGGTTGGCTCTATAACCGACAAGATGATATCATCGGCCACTAGGGACAGGCATTCATCATATGCATACTATGTGAATTGTTTGAGATTGCCTATTTGACTGCATATTACTTGCTAATTGTCTAAATGTCTTAATTGCTCCTATTTGTATATTCTTTATTGATATAACTGTGTTTGCTACATTATACTCCTGTTGGTGGTTGGGAGGTTTGAAGGAATTGGAAAGGGAAGTATTAGTTAGACTGAAGAATCTTTAGTCAGATGCCCTTATATGGTTTAGCTTGTTTATAAGCTTTGATATTATCTGGAGGAAGTTCTAGGATTGCCTTTGGCTTTCCTCTATTATTATGTATTATATATGTGGAAGCTGTTACCATACTGGGGACCTCTGGTTCTCACCCATGCGGATTTTGTGGTTTTCAGATGCAGGACGTGAGGTTTCCCGCTGAGGCATGCTGGAGACTTCTAGATTTGCGAAGATTCCTTGTTCTTGGGGACTCTGTTTAGTTTATATGTTTTGCTTAGATACTTTTATCTCCATTAAATAATACAAACTGTGATGACTCCTCTTATGGGAGATTTTGGAGAATAGGTTTTATGTATTTGTGTCCCTTTGGGTTTCCTTTGGGATTTTCCTTATTTTATCATATGTATATATTGCTATGCTCGGACCGGTTATCTTCGCAGCCGGATTTTGAGTCTTGATATTCCTGTTTTTGACACTCCTTTGTATATATATAATCTCGCGTTGGTTTATCCTTGTTCGTTACGTTAACGATCGGAGTGTTGCGCTTATGAGTTGCGGTTTTTTTGTTTACCCCTTTTTCTACAAAGGCTCCTAGTTATAATCAATCATTCATACTACTATACGTACTAAATTTTTATTTTAGAGGTCGTAATACCTTGCCATCTCTGAATTATGACTTAAGCATAAGACTCTGTATGGTAGGGTGTTACACAACCTTTGGAAGATAATTATGCATGATCCTCAAATTCCTACCAAAACTGACACTCATGGTGTTATTACTCCCAAAACTGAAGTAGAGTGGAATGAAGATGACAAGAAAAATGTGGAACTCAATGCCAAGGTAGTCAACATGCTAAATTACGCAATCAGCTTCGAAGAATACCGAAAGATTTCAAGATACAAAATAGTAAAGAAAATCTGGGATAAGCTCCAAGTTACACATAAGGGCACCACACAAGTAAAAGAAACAAGGATTGACATGCTGAGCAAAGAGTATGAAATGTTTACTATAAAAGAAAGAGAATTAATTGATGACATGTTTGAGAAGTTCTCTATCATCATTAATAGCTTGGATGCTATAGGAATTACTCATTTCAAATAAGTGTTGGTGAGAAAAGTCTTGAGAAGTCTAACTAAAGAGTGAGAAACTAAGGCTACTGTTATCTCTAAAAGCAGTAAACTAAGTCAAATGACCTATGATGAGTTGAGAGAAAAAGTTACTAGCATATGAAATGACCTATGATGAGTTGAATCATTGGATGATGAATCCAGTTACTTTTTATCAGAGGACAAGTTTGTGTTTTTTGCTAAAAAACTTAGAAGGATGATGTGATTGAAAGGAAGAAGTAGAGGAGGTAGCTCTAAGGATCCAAAGAAGGACATTAACAAGGTCATTTGCCACAACTGCAGAGAAGCTGGACACTATAAATATGACTATCCAAAGTTGAAGAAATAAGACAAGTCTTGAAGGTACAAGAAGAAAGGACTCATGACTTCTTGGGAAGATATGAAAAATGACACCGAAGAGGATGAAGAATTAGACAACACCTTTCAAGCATGTTTAATGGCCGACCACAATCACCATAATGAGATAACCTTTCTTGAACCCTCTAACGAAGAACTCCATTTTATGATTGATAATCTTACTGAGAAATAAATTTTTTTTAATTAGTGCCATGAAATTAAATCTAAAAATGACATCTCAAAGGTTGAAAATACTTTTCTTAAAGAAAAATTAAGAGAAGCCCAAATCACTGTTGATCTTGTTGAACAAAACAAGTGGCTTAAATTTGAAATCAAAAGTCTTGATGTAAATCATTCTATTGTTGCCTATTTGAATTGCATTGAAGAGAATAAAAGGTTGCGTAAAGTGATTAATATTCTAAATCAAGACTTAGCTAAATTTACTCAAAATTCTGAAAATTTAGAAAAATTATTGGATAGTTGATGAGTGGATAATTTATACGCTTTTTGGCATTATTTTTAGGTAGTTTTTAGTAGGATCTAGCTACTTTTAGGGATGTTTTCATTAGTTTTTATGTAAAATTCATATTTCTGGACTTTACTATGAGTTTGTGTGTTTTTTTATGATTTCAGGTATTTTCTGGCTGAAATTGAGGGGCCTGAGCAAAAATCTAACTCAGGCTGAAAAAGTACTGCTGATGCTGTTGGATTCTGACCTCCCTACGCTCGAAATGGATATTATGGAGCTACAGAACTCCAAATGGCGCGCTCTCAATGGTATTAGAAAGTAGATATCCAGATATTTTCAGCAATATATAATAGTTCATACTTTATTCGAGTTTAGAAGACGCAAACTGGCGTTCAACGCCAGTTCCATGCTGCATTCTGGAGTAAAACGCCAGAAACACATCACAAACTAGAGTTAAATGCCAAAAATACATTACAACTTGGCATTTAACCCCAAGAGAAGCCTCTGCACGTGTAAAGCTCAAGCTCAGCCCAAGCACACACTAAAGTGGGCTCCAGAAGTGGATTTCTGCACTTAGACTTATTTCTGTAAACCCTAGTAGCTAGTTTAGTATAAATAGAACTTTTTACTATTGTATTAAATGTCTCTTAGACCATTTTTCATCTTGGTTATTCTGGTTCCCTCTCTGGGGCCGAAGCCAATGAACACCATTATCACTTATGTATTTTTAACGGTAGAGTTTCTACACACCATAGATTAAGGGTGTAGAGCTCTGCTGTACATCGAGTTTTAATGCAATTACTACTATTTTCTATTCAATTTAGCTTATTCTTGTTCTAAGATATTCGTTGCACTTCAACCTGATGGATGTGATGATCCGTGACACTCATCATCATCCATCCTTATGAACGCGTGCTTGACAACCACTTCCATTCTACCTTAGACCGAGCGTGTATCTCTTGGATTCCTTAATCAGAATCTTCGTGGTATAAGCTAGAATTATTGGCGGCCATTCTTGATAATCCAGAAAGTCTAAACCTTATCTGTGGTATTTCGAGTATGATTCAGGGATTGAATGACTGTGACGAGCTTCAAACTCGCGATTGTTGGGCGTAGTGACAGACGCAAAAGAATCAATGGATTCTATTCCGACATGATCGAGAACCGACAGATGATTAGCCGTGCTGTGACAAGAGCATTTGGACCATTTTCACTGAGAGGATGGGAAGTAGCCATTGACAACGGTGATGCCCTACATACAGCTTGCCATAGAAAAGAATAAGAAGGATTGGATGAAAGCAGTAGGAAAGCAGAGATTCAGAAGGAACACAGCATCTCCATACACTTATCTGAAATTCCTACCAATAATTTACATAAGTATTTCTATCTTTATTTTATGCTTTATTTATTAATATTTTCGAAAACCTTTATAACCATTATAATCTGTCTGATTGAGATTTACAAGATGACTATAGCTTGCTTCATACCAACAATCTCTGTGGGATCGACCCTTACTCACGTAAGGTTTATTACTTGAACGACCCAGTGCACTTGCTGGTTAGTTGTGCGGAGTTGTGAAGAATGTGAGTGAATCATAGTAGTGTGCACCAAGTTTTTGGAGCCATTGCTAAGAATTGTTCAAGTTATGAAAAGAGTAAATCACAATTTTTCCTATCAATAGTCAAAGACCTCTTTTTGAAAGGGCTGAGTTGAGGCATGAAAAATCTAAATCTATTTTTAAAAAATCATGCTTTGAAAATGAAGCCTCAACTTCTAAAGACAAAAAATTTCACAATCCAAATCACTTAAAAAATTCAGCAAGCAACAAATTCTGTCATACATGCAATCGGGTTGGTCATTTGCCTATTCAATATTTTATTTTTGAAAGAAAAATTGGTGATAAAGTTTACAGAGTAATTGGCAAATACAATTCTCTTGGGCAACCAAAAAATTTAACATTAAAGGATCCAAAATGTTTTGGATACCAAAGGTCACTTAAAGTATTGTGCAGTTTTGCCTAGCATCCAAGAAGAAGAACAACATATGGTACTTGGATAGTGGATGCTCTAGACACATGACCGAAAAGTCCACATGCTTCATCAAGCTTGATAAATACGATGGAGGCTTTGTGACTTTCGGTGATAATGAAAAAGAAAAGATAGTGGCCGTAGGTAAGGTGGGTAAGAGTTTCTCCACTTTCATTAATGATGTATTTTTAGTAGATAGATTGAAACACAATTTTCTAAGCATTAGCCAATTATGTGATTTAGGATATTTGTTTATTTTCAAGAACTTAGAATGCTTGGTTGTTTGTGAAAATTCTGGTGAAACCTTATTTGTAGCTAAAAGATGCGATAATGTGTATTGACTCACCTTGGAGGAACTAAAAAAACAAAATGTAGCTTGTTTTACTTCCATTGAATCTGAAAAATGGTTATGGCATAAGAAATTGGGACATGCTATCATATTTCAAATTTCTAAACTTGTGAAAAAGAATTTGGTTAGAGGTCTTCCAAAAATAAAATTTGACAAAGACATTACTTGTGATGCTTGTCAAATGGGTAAACAAACAAAAAAAAAATTTAAACCTAAGGATGACATCTCTACCAAAAGACCATTGAAAATACTACATATTAATCTTTTTGGCCCCACTAGGACTCAAAGCCTAGGAGGTAAGCATTATGGTTTGATAGTGGTTGATGATTTTACAAGGTTTAGATGAGTTCTTTTCTTAGCTCATAAAAATGATGCCTTTCTTGCTTTTTCAACTCTATGCAAAAAGATTCAAAATAAAAAATATTTGAAAATAGTTTTTATAAAAGGTGATCATGAAAAAGAGTTTATAAACCAAGATTTTGTATCATTTTGTGATGAATTTAAAATTACTCATAACTTTTTATGTCCTAGAATACCTCAACCAAATAGGGTTGTTGAAAGAAGAAATAGAAGCCTTCAAAAAATGGCTAGGGCAATGCTTTGTGAAAATGATATTCCAAAATTTTTATGGGCTGAAACAGTAAACATTGCTTGTTATATTATAAACCAAACAATCATTCGAAAAGTGTTAAAGAAAACACCATATGAGTTTTGGAAAGGAACACCTCCCAATCTTAAGTATTTTCATGGTTTTAGATGCAAGTGCTTTGTTTTAAATACTAAAGATAATCTTAGAAAGTTCGATGCAAAATTTTATGAAGATATTTTTGTTGGTTATTCTACCACTAGTAAAGCATACAGAATTTATCTCAAGAAACACAGAATAATAGAGGAGTCCATACATGTCACCTTTTGAGATGTTAACACCATTTTAAGTGTTATTAAGGAGAATGATGCACGAATTGAAACTAAATTAAGCTCTGAAAAGATCCATGATCAAGACAAGTCAGAACCTACTTTGGAAAATGCTGTCCATATTTCTGCAGAACAAAATGTAGGAGATAATTCTATTTTGTCTTCTATTGAAGCAGAGATTTCTGGTAATCTCAACAATACAGAACCGAATCATGCCCAACCTGAGATCACTTCACCAAAGCTCAAAGAATGAAAGTTCTTGAAGAACTATCCACATGAGTTTATTATTGGAGATCCATCTCATGAAGTTACCGTAAGATCCTCAAGTAGAAAAAAAAGCCAAACTCAATAATCTTGCTCTCATATCACAAGTGAAATCCCAAAATGTGAAGGAAGCCCTTGATGATTCTTCTTGGCTAAAGACAATGGAGGAAAAATTGGTCCAATTTGAAAAGAATGAGGTTTGGACTTTGGTTCCTTATCCGAATGATAAAAAGAGAATGGGTACTAAATAGATCTTTAGAAATAAATTGGGTGAGGATGGTAGTGTTGTAGAAACAAAGCTAGATTAGTAGCTCAAGGGTATGACCAAAAGTAGGGAATTGACTTTGATGAGTCATTTGCCCTGGTTGAAAGAATGGAAGCAATAAGATTATTGTTTGCATATGCAGCCCACAAAGGGTTTAAAATCTTTCAAATGGATGTTAAGTGTGCCTTTTTGAATGGGTTTATTGATAGAGAAGTATACGTATCTCAATCTCCTAGTTTTGAAAATAAAGATTTTCCAAACCATATTTTTCATTAGAGAATCTAATAATCATTTCATACTTCTTTAAGTTTATGTGGATGACATTGTATTTGGATTGGCTAATGAAGCCTTGTGTGATGAATTTGGAAAACTAGTGACTAGTGAGTTTGATATGAGTATGATGGAAGAACTCACATTCTTCATAGGATTCCAAATCAAACAAACTCCTTGTGAAATTTTTGTGCACCAAAGTAAATATGCCAAGGAGTTAGTAAAAAAATTTGGTTTAGTAAACTCCAAACCAATGAGTACACCTATGCATCCAATCTCCAAACTTGAAAAGGATGAAATGAAAAAGATGTGAATGAAACAAGGTATAGAGGAATGATAGGATCTCTCATGTATCTAACTTCTTCTAAACTGGATATTGTTCATAGTGTTGGTGTGTGTTTTACATTTCAATCTCATCCAAAAGAATCACATTTTTCTTGTAAGAACCGAGCTAAATTAATTGTTTAATTAAGTAATTAATATTGCCCAAATTAGGTTCCGATAGATTAGAGTGAGAATTTGAGGATTTAAATATGATTTTTGGACTCAGTAGGTTTTTCTGAGTTAGAAAATGTATTTTCTGCGAAAAACCGTGAATCGGCAGCCGAACAGGTCGAACCGGTTCAAGTCTGCCTGGTACTGCACGAGAAAAAGTGAAAACAGTAAAAAAACCTTAGAAAAATATCAGAAGACGAAAACCGGGCGTTAATTTTAAAGGTTTGGCCCAAAGTTGGGCCAAACGGGCTAAAAACGTTAACAGGTTGGACCGGGCCCAAGTTGCACCCAAGCCAAACATATATATAAGCCATTAAATGAACCCTTCAGCCATAACACAACACACACACCAGAAATTGAGAGAAGAAGGAGAAGAGAGAAGAAACACTATTCACTTCTCACTTCAACTCGCGATATCTCGAGCTACGGTGCTCCGATTCGCGTGCCGTCAGCGGCTACGCGAAACTCTTGCCAAACCCGTCACTTCCATCTAGGCATTGTGGTAAGTTTCTCGAGTTTTCCTGCCCAATTTCGTGCCCTTGTGAAATTCAAATTTTGAAGTTTGGTTTTAAGTGAAATCTTGTGTTTTAGGTGTTTAGGTACACTCTAGTACTTGATTGCTTGTGATTTTGGCTTCCAAAACTATTAGGTAAGGTGAGTTGCTCTTGAACCCTTGTGAAATTTCAATTATAATGAATCCTAGGTTGATTTGTGATGATTTAAGTATATATAGCTTGATTATGGTGAGTTTGGAGCTTGTTGGTGATTGTTGATGCTTGTTGGAGATTCTTGGTGGCTTAGATTGTGGTTGAAAGCTCACTTTGTGCTCAATTTAGGTTTTTGGCATATTGGAAATTGGCCAAGGTATGGTTTCAGTTTCCACTATGTAGTATATAATATGCATGGACACTTAGGCTAGTGACCCATAGGATAGGTTTGAATTAAAATTGTTGTTGAGTTGTTGAATGATTATGTATGATGATTTATGATGGGTTGATGAATTTGAGTAATTATGATTATTGATGATTATATGATGATGATGAATGATTGTGTGGATTGAAAAGTGAATGGTAATGATATATGTGATGTTGAGATTGATGAAATGATAATGTGGGTGAAAAAAGTGAATGAGGATTGATTATAATGTTATCCATTTGATGTTGAGGTTGAGAATCATGAAATGTGAAGGAAAAATTAGTAATAATGGTGTAATATGTTATAAAGGCTAGATTTTGATGGAAAATGGAGTTTGGAAAGGTTTTATTTGGTTTTCATTGGATTGAGTTGTGAAAATGGGGAAATTGGTCAATTGTGAATTTTTGGTAAAAAGGAAATTTTGGTGAACTTTGTCTGATCATAACTTATGCCTCGGTTTTCAAAATTTGTTGAAATTGGTTTAGAATTAAAGTTTATTGAAAACTCTTCAAAATTTGGATTTTTGTAGAGGAAGTTATGATCATTCAAAGATTGGAGTCAAAATCTGAAATTCTCTAAAGTTGCAGAATTTTGTGATTTCTGGTATGTTCGCATGCACAGCCTTGTGCGCATGCACAGCCTTGTGCGCATGCACACCCCTGCAAATTTTTAAACCTGTGTGCACACACACGCAGAGGCAGACAATCTGTTTAGAGCGCTAGCACAGCTTGTGTGCGCACATACCCAATGAACATTTACAACCTGTGCGCACGCACACGTTGGGAAGGAGAATCTGTTGAAGGCGCAAGCACGCCTTGTGCGAGCAAACAGAATTGAAAAATTTGGTACTTGTGCATACACACACCTCTATGCGTACGCACACGTTTTAAAACTTATCCTGGGCATGCACACGCACACCTCTGTGCGTACGGACATGTCCTGTTTCTCTAACTTACTATTCCACCTTCTCAACAAGATTGTAAGCTTTTGTGACACTATTTTAAGACTCTTGGGCTTAATTTTTGGGTATGAGAACATGGGAAAGAACCTAAGGGATTTAGTTGATATTATTATGAAAAAC
Organism: Arachis stenosperma; assembly: GCF_014773155.1. Lineage (NCBI taxonomy): Eukaryota > Viridiplantae > Streptophyta > Magnoliopsida > Fabales > Fabaceae > Arachis > Arachis stenosperma. The sequence continues at coordinate 16,385,646 of NC_080386.1, read as the reverse complement.
TAGAAAACAGAAGCTTAGGTTTCGGGTGTATTGAGGATGTGTGATGGTATGTGGAGGTAGATTGGTGTATGAAATGAGAACTGATGAACTGTTGAGTTCGGAACTAAAATGTGAATTAACAGTAGTTGAGATGAGTCAAGGACTCGGAAGGGAAATGTTGATTTACATTGGTTGAGATTACTCGAGGACTCGAATGTGTAATGATGAATCATTGAGGTATTGAAAAAGTTTTCTAAAAAACCACTGAACTACTGTTTTAAATTGAGATTATGAAACACTATGCGCCTGGCAAGGACGGTGGTTAATCCCGTCTGTCGAGGTAGCGGCAGCGGCGTAAGGACGGTGGTTAACCCCGCTTACGTTGAGATGTGAGGTTTGAGGCAAGAGTATCCCGCTCACATCCGTTTGGATCAATAGAGTGTGCATGCACAAAATCCTAGACGGTATCCGAGTACCATATCTCGGGGGTTCCTGGTGCACGAAATTGCAATAACACTTTTGCAATCCCGCACAACTAACCAGCAAGTGCACTGGGTCGTCCAAGTAATACCTTGCGTGAGCAAGGGTCGATCCCACGGAGATTGTCGGCTTGAAGCAAGCTATGGTTACCTTGTAAATCTTAGTCAGGATATCAGAAATTATCAGGATTGATTGTAAAAAGCAAAAGAACATGAAAAAGGTACTTGTTTTGCAGTAGTGGAGAATAGGCTGAGGCTTTGGAGATGCTCCATCTTCCGAATCTCTGCCTTCCTACTGTCATCTTCATCAAACATGCAAGGCTCCTTCCATGGCAAGCTGTATGTAGGGTTTCACCGTTGTCAATGGCTACCTCCCATCCTCTCAGTGAAAATACGTCCCTGATGCTCTGTCACAGCATAGGCTAATCATCTGTCGGTTCTCAATCAGGCCGGAATAGAATCCAGTGATTCTTTTGCGTCTGTCACTAACGCCCCGCCTTCAGGAGTTTGAAGCACGTCACAGTCATTCAATCATTGAGTCCTACTCAGAATACCACAGACAAGGTTTAGACCTTCCGGACTCTCTTGAATGCCGCCATCAGTTCTAGCTTATACTACGAAGATTCCGATTAAAGAATCCAAGAGACATCTACTTAATCTAAGGTAGAACAGAGGTGGTTGTCAGGCACATGTTCATAGTTGAGAATGATGATGAGTGTCACAGATCATCACATTCATCCGGGTTAAGAGCAAGTGATATCTTAGAATGGAAACAAGCATGATTGAATAAGAAACAGTAGTAATTGCATTAATCCATCAAGACACAGCAGAGCTCCTCACCCCCAACCATGGGGTTTAGAGACTCATGCCGTGGAAGGTACAAGAAACGTGTAAAAAGTGTTATGAGGTCATCCGGTTCCGATTACAATGTCAAAAGATCCTATAAATAGTAAACTAGTATCCTAAGGTTTACAGAAATGAGTAAATGACAGAAAAATCCACTTCCGGGCCCACTTGGTGTGTGCTTGGGCTGAGCAATGAAGCAATTTCGTGTAGAGACCTTTTCTGGAGTTAAACGCCAGCTTTCATGCCAGTTTGGGCGTTTAACTCCAAGTTTTATGCCAGTTCCGGCGTTTAACGCTGGAATTTCTGTAGGTGACTTTGAACGCCGGTTTGGGCCATCAAATCTTGGGCAAAGTATGGACTATCATATATTGCTGGAAAGCCCAGGATGTCTACTTTCCAATGCCGTTGAGAGCGCGCCAATTGGGCTTCTGTAGCTCCAGAAAATCCTCTTCGAGTGCAGGGAGGTCAGAATCCAACAGCATCTGCAGTCCTTTTCAGTCTCTGGATCAGATTTTTGCTCAGAACCTTTAATTTCAGCCAGAAAATACCTGAAATCACAAAAAAACACACAAACTCATAGTAAAGTCCAGAAAAGTAAATTTTAACTAAAAACTAATAAAAATATAATAAAAACTAACTAAAAGATACTAAAAACATACTAAAAACAATGCCAAAAAGCGTATAAATTATCCGCTCATCACAACACCAAACTTAAATTGTTGCTTGTCCCCAAGCAACTGAAAATCAAAATAGGATAAAAAGAAGAGAATATACTATAGACTCCAAAATATCAAAGAAACATAGCTCCAATTAGATGAGCGGGACTAGTAGCTTTTTACCTCCGAACAGTTTTGGCATCTCACTCTATCCTTTGAAGTTCAGAATGATTGGCATCTATGAGAACTCAAAACTCAGATAGTGTTATTGATTCTCCTAGTTAAGTATGATGATTCTTGAACATAGCTAGTGTATGAGTCTTGGCTGTGGCCCAAAGCACTCTGTCTTCCAGTATTACCACCGGATACATACATGCCACAGACACATAATTGGGTGAACCTTTTTAGATTGTGACTTAGCTTTGCTAGAGTCCCCAATTAGAGGTGTCCAAGGTTCTTAAGCACACTCTTTTTGCCTTGGTTCACAACTTTATTTCTTTCTTTTTCTTTTCTTCTTCTCTCTTTTTTTTTTTTCGAAAATATTTTTTTTTTTTGAATACTGCTTTTTCTTGCTTCAAGAATCAATTTGATGATTTTTCAGATCCTCAATAACAGTTCTCTTTCTCCTCATTCTTTCAAGAGCCAACAAATTTAACATTCTCAAAACATCAAATTCAAAAGACATATGCACTGTTCAAGCATTCATTCAGAAAACAAAAAGTATTGTCACCACATCAAACTAATTCAACTAGTTTCAAGGATAAATTTCGAAATCCTGTACTTCTTGTTCTTTTGTGATTAAAGCATTTTTCTTTTAAGAGAGGTGATGGATTCATAAGACATTCATAGCTTTAAGGCATAAACTTTAATTTTATTAATTATGAATTAAGAACAAGACTCAGAAAATAAATATAAGATGAAACAAAATAAACTAAAAAAAACGAAAACAATAGGCTCCTAATGATAGAGGTTTTCACAGAGTTAGGATTCAACAACCTTGATTTTGAGAAGTGGATGCTCCCTCAGCTTGGGAGGAGAGCTTTTGGCGTTTCAATTCTTGGATTTCACGCCCCTGCTCCTCTTGCTCCTTCCATTGACTTCTTGGTGATTGGATGTTCAATGGGTATGAATTCATCTGCTTCTATCTTCACCCCAGCCTCTTTACAGAGCAAGGAGATCAAGCTTGGGTAAGCCAATTTGGTTACAGTGGAGTTCCTATTTGCTATTGTGTAGATCTCACAGGCAATCACATGATGAACCTCCACTTCTTTTCCTAGCATAATGCAATGAATCATCACTGCTCTCTTGATGGTCACCTCAGAACGGTTGCTAGTGGGCAATATGGAACGCCCAATGAAGTCTAGCCATCCTCTTGCAATTGGTTTGAGGTCTCCCCTCTTGAGTTGGTTTGGGACACCCTTTGAATTGGTTATCCACTTAGTTCCAGGGAGGCATATGTCCTCTAGAACTTGATCCAACCCTTTATCTACTCTCACCATCCTCCTATTAAAGGAGTCAGGATCATCTTGCAGTTGAGGCAACTTGAAGATTTCTCTTATTTTGTCCAGATGGAAGTACATAACTTTCCCTCTGACCATGGTTCTATAGGTATGGTAAGCGGTTCCAGTCATTCTCTGCTTATCTGTCAGCCACAGATTTGAGTAGAATTCCTGAACCATGTTCCTTCCAACCTGTGTCTCAGGATTGGTTAGAACTTCCCAACCCCTGTTTCGAATTTGCTCTTGGATCTCCGGATATTCATCTTCTTTCAGATCAAATTTCACTTCCGGGATCACTGACCTCAGACCCATTATTTTGTGATAATGGTCTTCATGTTCTTTGGTTAAGAACTTCTCTTGATTCCAAAGATTCTTTGGATTAGTCTCTTTCTTTCCTCTTAAATTGGTTTGTTTTCCCTCAGGAGCCATGATCTTGATGAATCTTGGCTTAGTGATCACGGAAAAGCACACCAAACTTAGAGGTTTGCTTGTCCTCAAGCAAAAGAAAAGAGAGAAGAGAGGGGGAGGTAGAGGAAATTCGAATGGTGTGATGGAATGAGGGAGCCAAACGTGTATTTATAAGGTGGGGAGGGGAGTTTTCGAAAAAGAAGAGAGAAATTTGAAAGGAGATTTGAGAAGATATGGACAGAAATTGAGAAAAGGGTGAAATTTTTGAACAATGTTTGTAATTGATTTGAAATAAATTTGAAGAATGGTTTTGATTTTTGAAGATTTGAAAGTGAATGATGAATGATTGAAGTGTGATTTTGTAGAAAAGTATGGGTGAGAAAAGGAAAGTTTGAAAAATTTGAGTTGAAAACAAAAATGTGGTCCCCCCACCTTTCTGGCGTTAAACGCCCAGAATGGCACCCATTCTGGCGTTTAACGCCCATTGCTACCCCTTTTGGGCGTTTAACGCCCAGCCAGGTGCCCTGGCTGGCGTTAAACGCCAGAAATCTTTTGTCACTGGGCGTTTTTCAGAACGCCCAGGATGCTGCACACCTGGCGTTAAACGCCCAGAATGGTGCCCATTCTGGCGTTTAACGCCCAAAATGGCACCATTCTTGGCGTTAAACGCCCAGAATGGTACCCATTCTGGCGTTTAACGCCCAAAATGCCCCTTACTGGCGTTTTTTTCGCCAGTAAGCTCATTTTCTCTGCTTTTTGAGCTGAATCCTTCTGTAACTCTGTGAATTCCTTCATTTTTGATACTTGCCTCTGTAAGAACTAATCATATACCCTCCTAATGACTGGGTTGCCTCCCAGCAAGCGCTTCTTTACTGTCTTTAGCTGGACTTCTGCTAAGAATCACTCAAGTCTCAGTTTTGAGCATTCCTGCTCAAAATTTCCTTCAAGATAGTGCTTGATTCTCTGTCCATTAACAATGAACTTCTTGTTAGAATTAATATCCTGAAGCTCAACATATCCATATGGTGACACTCCTGTAATCACATACGGACCCCTCCACCGGGATTTGAGTTTTCCTGGAAACAATTTGAGCCTGGAGTTGAAGAGCAGAACTTTTTGTCCTGGCTCAAAGACTCTGGTTGACAATCTCTTGTCATGCCACTTCTTTGCCTTTTCCTTATAAATTTTTGCATTCTCAAAGGCATTGAGTCTGAACTCCTCTAGCTCATTTAGCTGGAGCAGTCTTTTCTCACCAGCTAACTGAGCATCCATGTTTAGGAATCTGGTTGCCCAATAGGCTTTATGTTCCAGTTCCACAGGCAAATGACAGGCCTTCCCATACACCAGTTGGTATGGAGAGGTTCCTATAGGAGTCTTGAATGCTGTTCTGTATGCCCACAGAGCATCATCCAAGCTCTTTGCCCAATCCTTTCTTCGGGCCATCACAGTCCGTTCTAGGATTCTTTTTAGTTCTCTGTTAGAGACTTCTGCTTGCCCATTTGTCTGTGGATGATACGGAGTTGCCACTTTATGGCTAATTCCATGTCTAACCATAGCAGAGTGTAGCAGTCTATTGCAGAAATGAGTGCCCCCATCACTGATTAGTACTCTGGGAACACCAAACCTGCTGAAGATGTGTTTCTGGAGGAATTTCAGCACGGTCTTGGTATCATTAGTGGGTGTAGCAATTGCTTCTACCCACTTAGATACATAGTCCACTGCCACCAGAATGTAAGTGTTTGAGTATGATGGTGGGAATGGCCCCATGAAGTCAATTCCCCATACATCAAACAATTCTATCTCTAATATCCCTTGTTGAGGCATGGCATATCCGTGAGGCAGGTTACCAGCTCTTTGGCAACTGTCACAGTTACGCACAAACTCTCGGGAATCTTTATAGAGAGTAGGCCAGTAGAAGCCACACTGGAGGACTTTAGTGGCTGTTCGCTCACTTCCAAAATGTCCTCCATAATGTGATCCATGGCAATGCCATAAGATCTTTTGTGCTTCTTCTCTGGGTACACATCTGCGGATCACTCCGTCAGCACATCTCTTAAAGAGATATGGTTCATCCCAGAGGTAGTACTTGGCATCTGAAATTAATTTCTTTCTTTGCACATTGCTGTACTCCTTGGGTATGAACCTCACAGCTTTATAATTTGCAATATCTGCAAACCATGGAGCTTCCTGAATGGCAAAGAGTTGCTCATCTGGGAAAGTCTCAGAGATCTCAGTAGAAGGGAGGGACGCCCCAGCTACTGGTTCTATTCGGGACAGATGATCAGCCACTTGGTTTTCTGTCCCTTTTCTGTCTCTTATTTCTATATCAAACTCTTGCAGAAGCAACACCCATCTGATAAGCCTGGGTTTTGAATCCTGCTTTGTGAGTAAGTATTTAAGAGCAGCATGGTCAATGTACACAATCACCTTTGATCCCACTAGGTAGGATCTAAATTTGTCAATGGCATAAACCACTGCAAGTAACTCTTTCTCTGTGGTTGTGTAGTTCTTTTGTGCGTCATTTAGAACACGGCTGGCATAATAAATGACGTGCAGAAGCTTGTTATGCCTCTGTCCCAACACTGCACCAATGGCATGATCACTGGCATCACACATTAATTCAAATGGCAATGTCCAATCTGGTGCAGAGATAACTGGTGCTGTGACCAGCTTAGCTTTCAGGGTCTTAAATGCCTGCAGACACTCATTATCAAAGATAAATGGAGTGTCAGCAGCTAGCAGATTACTTAGAGGTTTGGCAATTTTTGAAAAATCCTTTATGAACCTTCTGTAGAATCCTGCATGCCCAAGAAAGCTTCTGATTGCCTTAACATTGGCAGGTGGTGGTAATTTTTCAATTACCTCTACTTTTGCCTTATCCACCTCTATTCCCATGCTTGAAATTTTGTGCCCAAGGACAATTCCTTCAGTCACCATAAAGTGACATTTCTCCCAGTTTAAAACCAGGTTAGTCTCTTGGCATCTTTTCAGGACAAGTGATAGGTGGTTAAGACAGGAGCTGAATGAGTCTCCATATACTGAAAAGTCATCCATGAAGACTTCCAGAAATTTCTCTACCATATCTGAGAAGATAGAGAGCATGCACCTCTGAAAGGTTGCAGGTGCATTGCACAGACCAAAAGGCATTCTCCTATAGGCAAACACGCCAGAAGGGCAAGTAAATGCTGTTTTCTCTTGGTCCTGGGGATCTACTGCAATCTGGTTGTAGCCTGAATAGCCATCCAAAAAGCAGTAATAGTCATGACCAGCTAGTCTTTCTAGCATTTGGTCTATGAATGGTAAAGGAAAATGATCCTTTCTGGTGGCTGTATTGAGCCTTCTGTAGTCAATACACATACGCCACCCTGTGACTGTCCTTGTAGGAACCAGTTCATTTTTTTCATTATGAACCACTGTCATGCCTCCCTTTTTGGGAACAACTTGGACAGGGCTCACCCAGGGGCTATCAGAAATAGGATAAATAATCCCAGCCTCCAGTAATTTAGTGACCTCTTTCTGCACCACCTCCTTCATGGCTGGATTTAGCCTCCTCTGTGGTTGAACCACTGGTTTGGCATTATCCTCCAACAGGATCTTGTGCATGCATCTTGCTAGGCTAATGCCCTTAAGATCACTTATGGACCACCCAAGAGCTGTCTTGTGTGTCCTTAGCACTTGAATTAGTGCCTCCTCTTCCTGTGGATTTAAAGCAGAGCTTATAATCACTGGAAAAGTGTCACCCTCTCCCAAAAATGCATATTTCAGGGATGGTGGTAGAGGTTTGAGTTCAGGTTTGGGAGGTTTATTCTCCTCCTGAGGAATTTTCGAAAATTCCTTTACTTCCTCTAGTTCTTCTTGATCAGGTTGGGTATCTTTGAAGATGTCCTCAAGCTCTGATTCTAGGCTTTCAGTCATATTGATCTCTTCTACCAGAGAGTCAATAATGTCAGCGCCCATGCAGTCATCTGGTGTGTCTGGATGCTGCATTGCTTTCACAGCATTCAACTTGAACTCATCCTCATTGACTCTCAGGGTTACTTCCCCTTTTTGTACATCAATGAGAGTTCGTCCAGTTGCTAGGAATGGTCTTCCTAGAATGAGAGTTGCACTTTTGTGCTCCTCCATTTCCAGCACCACAAAGTCAGTGGGAAAGGCAAATGGCCCAACTTTGACAATCATGTCCTCTATTATGCCTGATGGGTGTTTAATGGAGCCATCAGCAAGTTGGAGGCATATCCTGGTTGGTTTGACTTCTCCAGCCAACCCAAGCTTTCTGATAGTGGATGCAGGTATTAGATTGATGCTTGCTCCAAGATCACATAGGGCTGTCTTGGTGCAAGCGCCTTCTAATGTGCATGGTATTATAAAGCTTCCAGGATCTTGAAGCTTTTCTGGTAAGCTTTTTAGTATGACTGCACTGCATTCTTCAGTGAGGAACACTTTTTCAGTTTCTCTCCAATCCTTCTTATGACTTAAGATCTCTTTCATGAACTTAGCATAAGATGGTATTTGCTCAAGTGCCTCTGCAAACGGAATCTTTATTTCAAGAGTCCTTAGATAGTCTGCAAAGCGGGCAAACTGCTTATCCTGTTCTGCTTTGCGGAGTTTCTGAGGATAAGGCATCTTGGCTTGATATTCCTCAACCTTAGATGCTGCAGGTTTATTCCTTACAGAAGTGGTTGAAGAAGCCTTGTTAGAGGGATAATTATCAGCACTCTCAGGTGTCTGATCTTCCTTGGGCGTTTGAACGCCAGAAATGGGTGAAGATTGGGCGTTAAACGCCAACTTCTCCCCCTTTTCTGGCGTTTGAACGCCAGAACTGGGCAAGGAATGGGCGTTTAACGCCAACTTTCCTTCCCTTTCTGGCGTTTGAACGCCAATAATATTCCTCTCTGGGCTCTTGTTGTCCTCAGAGGGATTTTGAACAGTGGTTTGGTTATCCTCTGTCAATTGTTCTTTGTTTGCCTTCTTGCTCCTTTGAGCAGTGGTGTTCAGTGTTTTCCCACTCCTTAGTTGAACTGCTTGACATCCTTTTGTTATCTGTTTAGATATTTGCTGTTTTGCTTGATTCAACTGCAGTTCTATGTTCTTGTTAGCAACTTTAGTATCATGGAGCATTTCTTTAAATTTTGCTAACTGTTCTGTCATCAGGAGCAATTGTTGATTAAGCTCATTCATCTGTTCTTGAGGATTAGGATCAGTGACTAATGCCATGACCTCCTCTTTTGGAACGAACTCACTGCTAGAATATAAGTATTGGTTTCTAGCAACAGTGTCTATAAGCTCTTGAGCTTCTTCAATTGTCTTCCTCATGTGTATAGATCCACCAGCTGAGTGGTCTAAAGACATCTGAGCTTTTTCTGTGAGTCCATAGTAGAAGATGTCTAACTGTACCCACTCTGAAAACATTTCAGAGGGGCATTTTCTAAGCATACCTCTATACCTCTCCCAGGCATTATAAAGGGATTCATTATCCTCTTATTTAAAGCCTTGGATGTCCAGCCTTAGCTGTGTCATCCTCTTTGGAGGGTAGAAATGATTCAGGAATTTGTCTGATAACTGTTTCCATGTCTTTATGCTTGCTGTAGGTTGGTTATTCAACCACCTTTTAGCTTGATCTTTTACAGCAAATGGAAACAGTAATAGTCTGTAGACATCCTGATCTACCTCTTTATCATGTACTGTGTCAGCAATTTGTAAGAACTGTGCCAGAAACTCAGTAGGTTCTTCCTGTGGAAGACCGGAATACTGGCAATTTTGCTGCACTATGATAATGAGTTGAGGGTTTAGCTCAAAGCTGCTTGCTTTGATGGGAGGTATACAGATGCTACTCCCATATGCAGCTGTAATGGGGTTAGCATATGACCCCAGAGTCCTCTTGGACTGATTAATTCCACTTAAGTCCATAATGGACAAAAGGGAAATGAGAATGATTGCAAAGAGATAAATTTTGTTTTTTTTTTTAACCGAAAAAAAAAAATAAAATAAAAGGAAAATAAAATAAAATTTCGAAAATCAAAAAGAAAGTAAGATCAAAACAAATTGAGAACTGAATCAATTAGCTAATTAAAAAGATTTTGAAAATAGCAATTACAAGATATGATTGAAAAATTTTTATGAAAAAGATTTGATTTTTAAAAAACGAGGAAAGAGAAAAACAACAAAAAGACACCAAACTTAAAATTTTTAGAAAATCAAATACTAATTTTCGAAAATTTTAAAGGAAAAACACAAAGAGGACACCAAACTTAGAATTTTTATGAATCAAAAAGGGACTAAGAACATGCAATTTCGAAAAACTAGAAGAAAAACAAAAGCATGCAATGGACACCAAACTTAAAATATGAAACTAGACTCAACTAAAAGACTCTAAACCAACAAAAATAAAACAGTCCTAATCTAAGCAACAAGATAAGCCGTCAGTTGTCCAAACTCGAACAATCCCCGGCAACGGCGCCAAAAACTTGGTGCACGAAATTGCAATAACACTTTTGCAATCCCGCACAACTAACCAGCAAGTGCACTGGGTCGTCCAAGTAATACCTTGCGTGAGCAAGGGTCGATCCCACGGAGATTGTCGGCTTGAAGCAAGCTATGGTTACCTTGTAAATCTTAGTCAGGATATCAGAAATTATCAGGATTGATTGTAAAAAGCAAAAGAACATGAAAAAGGTACTTGTTTTGCAGTAGTGGAGAATAGGCTGAGGCTTTGGAGATGCTCCATCTTCCGAATCTCTGCCTTCCTACTGTCATCTTCATCAAACACGCAAGGCTCCTTCCATGGCAAGCTGTATGTAGGGTTTCACCGTTGTCAATGGCTACCTCCCATCCTCTCAGTGAAAATACGTCCCTGATGCTCTGTCACAGCATAGGCTAATCATCTGTCGGTTCTCAATCAGGCCGGAATAGAATCCAGTGATTCTTTTGCGTCTGTCACTAACGCCCCGCCTTCAGGAGTTTGAAGCACGTCACAGTCATTCAATCATTGAGTCCTACTCAGAATACCACAGACAAGGTTTAGACCTTCCGGACTCTCTTGAATGCCGCCATCAGTTCTAGCTTATACCACGAAGATTCCGATTAAAGAATCCAAGAGACATCTACTTAATCTAAGGTAGAACAGAGGTGGTTGTCAGGCACATGTTCATAGTTGAGAATGATGATGAGTGTCACAGATCATCACATTCATCCAGGTTAAGAGCAAGTGATATCTTAGAATGGAAACAAGCATGATTGAATAAGAAACAGTAGTAATTGCATTAATCCATCAAGACACAGCAGAGCTCCTCACCCCCAACCATGGGGTTTAGAGACTCATGCCGTGGAAGGTACAAGAAACGTGTAAAAAGTGTTATGAGGTCATCCGGTTCCGATTACAATGTCAAAAGATCCTATAAATAGTAAACTAGTATCCTAAGGTTTACAGAAATGAGTAAATGACAGAAAAATCCACTTCCGGGCCCACTTGGTGTGTGCTTGGGCTGAGCAATGAAGCAATTTCATGTAGAGACCTTTTCTGGAGTTAAATGCCAGCTTTCATGCCAGTTTGGGCGTTTAACTCCAAGTTTTATGCCAGTTCCGGCGTTTAACGCTGGAATTTCTGTAGGTGACTTTGAATGCCGGTTTGGGCCATCAAATCTTGGGCAAAGTATGGACTATCATATATTGCTGGAAAGCCCAGAATGTCTACTTTCCAATGCCGTTGAGAGCGCGCCAATTGGGCTTCTGTAGCTCCAGAAAATCCTCTTCGAGTGCAGGGAGGTCAGAATCCAACAGCATCTGCAGTCCTTTTCAGTCTCTGGATCAGATTTTTGCTCAGAACCTTTAATTTCAGCCAGAAAATACCTGAAATCACAGAAAAACACACAAACTCATAGTAAAGTCCAGAAAAGTGAATTTTAACTAAAAACTAATAAAAATATAATAAAAACTAACTAAAAGATACTAAAAACATACTAAAAACAATGCCAAAAAGCGTATAAATTATCCGCTCATCACAACACCAAACTTAAATTGTTGCTTGTCCCCAAGCAACTGAAAATCAAAATAGGATAAAAAGAAGAGAATATACTATAGACTCCAAAATATCAAAGAAACATAGCTCCAATTAGATGAGCGGGACTAGTAGCTTTTTGCCTCCGAACAGTTTTGGCATCTCACTCTATCCTTTGAAGTTCAGAATGATTGGCATCTATGAGAACTCAGAACTCAGATAGTGTTATTGATTCTCCTAGTTAAGTATGATGATTCTTGAACATAGCTAGTGTATGAATCTTGGCTGTGGCCCAAAGCACTCTGTCTTCCAGTATTACCACCGGATACATACATGCCACAGACACATAATTGGGTGAACCTTTTTAGATTGTGACTTAGCTTTGCTAGAGTCCCCAATTAGAGGTGTCCAAGGTTCTTAAGCACACTCTTTTTGCCTTGGTTCACAACTTTATTTCTTTCTTTTTCTTTTCTTCTTCTCTCTTTTTTTTTTCGAAAATATTTTTTTTTGAATACTGCTTTTTCTTGCTTCAAGAATCAATTTGATGATTTTTCAGATCCTCAATAACAGTTCTCTTTCTCCTCATTCTTTCAAGAGCCAACAAATTTAACATTCTCAAAACATCAAATTCAAAAGACATATGCACTGTTCAAGCATTCATTCAGAAAACAAAAAGTATTGTCACCACATCAAACTAATTCAACTAGTTTCAAGGATAAATTTCGAAATCCTGTACTTCTTGTTCTTTTGTGATATCACAGCCAGTAGGACAGGCATTCATCATGTGCATCTTCTATCTATTTGTTTGCTTTACCGACTTGTAATTGCTAGCCTAACTGTATAACATGCCTAAGTGCTACTTGAATTACTTGCCTTACATGCCAATACTTGTGCTTTACTTGCATTGTATATAATTGTGCTTTCTACTGGGATTTAGGAGGTTCAGAATGCGGTGGCAATGGGATTGCACGGAGGATAGGTTAGTGAAGGCTGTGGGGCAGCGGTGAATTGTTAGGATAGAAAATTCCCTAAGATAGATTACCCTTTAATGTATTATGGTTTAAGTTATGGTTTATTGTTTTAGTATGCTTTAAGATAAATCTTGTGATGGATATGAAGTCTAGGATTGCCTTTGGCGTCCCGGGGTCTTATATCTTACATCATTGGGCACTGTTACCATATTGAGAACCTCCGGTTCTCATACCATATTTCTGTTGTATTTTTCAGATGCAGGTCGCAACCCACCTCGGTGAGTTGCTTGGATGGTGACAGAAGCGGAGGATCATGATACCCCTTTGGAGTCTTTTTGATTTATTCTGTTTATATACATCTCTCACTTTTGTATTTTGCTTTTGCCTAGAGGCTTGTATTTGAGAGAGAAAAACTTGAATAAGCTGTTTTAACTTCAGATTCTATTTTGTCTGTATATATGGCTAGCCGGCTTAAACTCCGCGAGCCGTGGCTAGATTCTTTTGATATTATACTATTATCTTTTGTTATATTATATCTGTTTCTTGTGCTTTAAGTTAGAAGCTTCATTAGTACGTTTTGCGCTTTTTAAATCCTGTTTTTTGGCTATATCCTTCATCGGGCTTTTAGATTATATTATTTCTTCTCTATATTATATGTATGAGCTTAGAACTGTCGTAACCTTTGATTAAATTTTGCTTTACGACGCGAGGTAAAGTTTAAGCTAATTAGGGTGTTACATTTCTGCTGTAAAAAGGATCATTAGAAACATTAATGGCACTGCTGATTTTGGACTTTGGTATCCCAAATCTGATGAGTTTTGTGTAATTGGTTATTGTGATGCATATTTTACCGGAGACCGTGTTGATAGAAAAAGCACTTCATGAATTTGTTGCTTTCTTGGATAGTCTTTGAATGTTTGATCAAGCAAGAATCAAGCTAGTGTTGCTCTATCCACTGTTGAGGTTGAATATATATCAACTTCTTCTTCTTGTTCTCAATTAATTTGTCTCAAAACGCAACTTGCAGATTACAAATTGCAATTAAGTCAAAAGTATTCCTTTATTTTGTGATAACTTGAGTGCTATTAACATTTCTAAAAATTTTGTTTTACACTCAAGAACTAAGCACATTGAAGTGAGATTTCACTCCATTAGAGAACACGTGAAAAAGGATAAATTGACATACAATTTGTGAAATCTGAGGATCAATTGACTGATATTTTTACAAAATCTCTATGTGATGATAGATTTTGTAAATTAAGAACTAGATTAGAGATTGTTGATGCTGAGTTTTTGAACTAAATGTGTTTAAATTATTTTCTGGTTGCTTTTGTCTCTCAGGTCGACAGGAGACAAAACTGGACAAATGATGACTCCCTCTAGGTTCCATGAAGTTCAGACAATGTGTTGATGATTTTAATTAATCTGGGACAAAACTGAATTTTTGGTGGTCAATTGTGTTTCCTTAAAAGCACCATTGGGCCCAAGAGAAAGATATTCTATTTTATGAAGTAGGCCTCATTGCTTAGTTTGATTACTAACATCAAAAAGAGTATTTGCTTTTATTTTTTTTCATTCAAGTCAAATTAGTTTTAGTTTCTTTTCAAAATTTTTATTTGACTTATCATTTCAAAACTGTATGCATTAATTTTAAAATTCAAAATTCTTTGAATCATGTTTTTATTTATTCCCTTTTATGTTTTTAAAGGATTTTTGAGCATTTAAAGTGGTTATTGTTTGATAATTTCTCATCTTCCTCATTACTCCACCTCTTCCACTTCCTCTTTCATCAAAACTCCTTTAAGATGAGAAAGAAGGTTGCTACCCGCAGAGGCACCTATATCATTCATCCTCCACGCAACCCTCCACAAAAACCACAAGCACACACTCACATTCACATACATTCACACTCTTCCTCTCATTCCTTTCAATCACCTGAACAAATGGCTAGAACCAAGACCACCAATCCAAAGCCATCTTCGGCACCTTAGGAGGAAAGTACTTCAAGGGCAAAGGTGGCGAAAGGGAAGAGACCCATGACTGATGAAGAACCACCAACTTCTTCTCTTCCTCGATCAACCTCTTGTCCTCAAGGACGCTCGGCCCCCTCTTCTCGCCCTTCAAAAGGTAATAAAAGACGTTTCTTTAACTCTGTAAAGGAACCTGTATACTCTGATCCAATAGCCTTCAAATCTCATTTCGGTAAACACTCTCACTCTCACTATGATCCTCTATGATTTTCTTCAAATATGAATTTTAAGTTTTATAGAGACATTGTTTCTAAACGACCCCTATTCTCTACTTTTGTTGCTGACCTAAAGACTTTGGCTAAAAAAGGAATTGATTTCATTGAAAATTTTAAATACTTGGATTGGGAAAAACTTTTTGAAATTCGAAAACCTGTGTACCCTGATTTGTTCAGAGAGTTTTATGCTAACATGTACTACAGTGAGAATTCTGTTCACCCATATGTTAAGGGATGCCAAATCTATTTGAACAAAGAAACTATTGGTGGATCCTTTGATTATTATGATGTAGAAGTAAATGCCTACATTTTTAAAAAGTGAGATTATAATCTTGGTGTTTCACACAAAGATGTCTTGGCCAACATATGCGAGAACATATCCCTCATGGATGGTGTCACACCAAATCATTGAGTCTTAGGTCCTTCCAATGCACAGCTTCATTGCCTTATCACTCACATTCTAATGTCCCAAAGTGGTTCATATCAAAGAGTCACCCTCTGTGATACCTTGGTCCTCTATGCAATACTCAATAAAACTGAAATTTCTTTTGCTTATTTGATGACGTGTCATATGTTTGACTGTATCAAAAGCGATAAAAATGTCTCTCTTCTATATGGAATATTTTTATCTTGCATCTTTGAATATTTTATTGTTGATCTAAGTAATGAGACCCTAGAAGATAGAATTTCATATCTCAAAGTTGGTGGTGCAGAAAAATAATCAAAGAAAAAAGGCACAAAGACAACCAGGGACACGGTTTTGGAAGAAGAAGAGGAAGAAATTCTTCCTCCTCCATCTACTATAGGGACATCTTCCTCTCACAAGTACCTAATGAATGGTATTGTTAAGGACGTCTTACAAGAGTTTCTAAATCTCACTAAACAGATGATCAACTCGAGCCAACAAGCTAGAAAACTAGCAATTGAAAATGAGAACTTCTTTAGGAAGTCTCAAAGCCGAGTTGAAGTATTGCTCAAATACATATACTCTTTGGATGACGAACAAGCAATGTCCGATCAAGAAGAAGATCCTCTTGGAATTAAGGATGGGGGATTTGATGTCTAGCCCCTGTGTACTGCTACTGTTGATGTTTAAAATTTTATTTTGTTTTGAATTCTGGTCTTTGAATTTTATTGGCTAAAAATTGTTTACTGTTGGATGACTGTAATAGTCATGGAAACTTAACTTTGATACCATGACTTTTAATTGTTATGCACCTTTTGATTGCATATTGAATTATTTTCTATGCAGATTTTCCTTCTTGATAATAAAAGGGGGAGTAAGTGTTGTGTGATGTGTAGTGTAAAATGAATTGAAACAGTTATGAGTTATGTTAAAACTGTAATGTTATGATGCTTGATGTTTGAAACAGGCTGTTGTTTCAACCTTGAAGTTATGATTGAAATTATTATTTGTAGCTTATAAAAATTACTCTGATTGTGAATATTATAGCTTTTGTTTGGTATCTGATTAGGTGACTAAAGTTACTCAAAGTAATATTTGATTTAGTTCTGATGAATGTTGATTCAAGGCTGGTTGATGAATTTTTTGATAAAAAGTCTTGTAAATATTTTAGTGATCAAACAGGTTTACCAAAATATTAAATTGTTTGTAAAACTTTTGGATGTTTGAAATTATTTCTAATTTTGTTAACGTCAGGTTGATAAAAGCAAACATTCAGGGGAAGCTTGGTGATTAAAAGAAAGGGAGAGATTCAAATCAAAAGAAACATCAAAAGGAAGTTTCTAAAACTCCTCTCATTTCTTTTTCAATTTATTTTATAATGTTTGTCATCAAGGGGGAGATTGTTGAGAATAAAAACTAAAATATTAAGATGATGACTACACTTTATTGGATTAAAAGCCAATTGTATGTGTGATTTATTTTGTTTAGTGTGCAACAAATAATTTAATCACACCAGGCCTGAGAATACAAGCCCAAGAGTGGTTCAGTTTAAACAAAGTATTCATACCATCGCCCTCCATCCAAAGATTGAGTGGCTGAACTATTAAAAAGAAGGAAAGAAAGCAAATTGACCCATGATTAAACCTAAGCCCAAAATTAGTGGTCCATATCCAAATCCAATCTTCCAACTTAGTTTTCAACTAAGTGATTCAATTTTTATTTCATTTGAACCAAAACACTCCACCAAACCAAACTCTCTCTTCTCTTTCTTTACTTTTACATCACCCACATGAATTCTCTAAAGCAAAAGAAAGAAAAAGGAAGCTCTGAGTTAGTACAAAATTGAAGAATAAAAAATAAGTTTTCAAATTCAAGCAAAGAAGAGTAAGTCAAAAAGGTTAGGACAAAAGGCAAGATTATATCAAAGGGCATCACAAAAAGAGTTTTCAGATTTGTGCTTCATTGAAACTCGATGAAGAAATTCTCTCTTTGCAAGCAAAGAAGTAGAAAGTTAAAAATTTTGAAGATGATGAAGTTCTGCTATGAATCAACACTCAAGAATTTTACTTGGAGTCAAAGCAAGAATGAAGGATTCAAATTTATGAAGAAAGATGAAAAAGGTTGAAAGAGAATATTAAAGGTATGGATGCATGTATGATTTGGTCACTGTTTTTACCCTTTCTTTCCTCTGTGATGCCGCTGCTGCTTCTGATTTTTTGGAGAAGAAGTCAAACAAGTGTTGAAACAAGTTTCAAGCCCTGAAAGTTTCACTCCTCTATTAAAGGGGTGAATGGCCAAGGGTTGGAGTAAGAAGTGAGAGCACAAACGTTTGGGTTCTTATAACTCACTAAACTAGTCATTTTTCTCTTTCAAGGTTCTCATTGAATATCTCAATTTCTCAGTCTAGTCTTTCTTTATTTTTAATGGTAAAAAGCAAAACAGTGAAGTTTGTAAGAAAAAGTCATGAGTGAAAAAATACAAGAGAGTTGACTTGGAGAAAAAGCCATAGTTTTTTCAGAAATTCTTTGTAAGTGTTTCTATTTTGTTGTCATGATTCTGAAGGAATTCCCTTACAAATTGGGTTAGCACTTTGCTATTGAAAGTTAGGGTGAGTTCCTAATCAATTCTGGTTTGGGTTAGAAACTGGATTTGTCCCAGATATGATTGGTTAGAATCTTAGGAAGAATTGGTAAATGTAATTCTGTTGAAAGATAGTGAAATTCCATCATTATTGTGATGATGACTGAATGTATGCTACATTACACTGAGTAGCTGAACCATGATACATCTATGTGTCATTTCTCTTTTTTTTCTCTGTTTCTGATTATGCACTATAAGAGACAAAACAAAATAATCTCTTCCGAATATTATATCCAGCATTACCTCACTGTAACCTACCTTGCTTGTAATTCTGTTTTGACTTCAACTGCGTCAAAAGATAAAATCACAGTATCTCCTAATTTTCAACAGAACCCTAATTGTAAAGCAAAATTAAAAGAGGCTAAGATTCAATGTTGATTCTCTTAGCCACTAATATTCATCGTGATCTAATGAAAAAAAAAGTCTAAAATAATCCATGAAATTTGAGTATCAAATGATTTTTGAAATTTCAATTAATCTTATCTTAATTTCAAATTTTGATTAGTGAGTAAGTTTATTTTCATTAACGCCGAATTGAATTCGCATGTTAAGTCGTCATGATGGGCTAATCAAAATAAAACCGTTTTTGTGGTGGATGTAAATTGATAAAATAAACACAGTACAATAATATATGATATAAAAGTTAAAATGTTTTTTTCATTAAATAAATAATCATTTTTTGTCAAAACTTTTCTTCTCTTTTTTCTCCTCCTATATGATATTTTCGATAACTGTTCGAATCGGAGCGCCTTTGTCAAACCACATCAACATAATGTTAACGGCAAATAAAATAAGATGAATTTATAGACTAATGTGAGTCATGAATTTGAGAAATTTAAATTGAATTAATCAAAATTTTAGAGATTATTTTGAGGTATCACATAAATGTGAAAAGTCATTTCATCTATATCCTAAGCAATAGTATTAAGATTTTTTATTTATGTGATAAAAAAATATTAAGAATATTTTATCAAATGTACTGTATTTTTTCTTCTTTTGAGCAGAAAAAATCCTCTATATACAAATAATACAAATATATGTGTCTGTATGTAAACCCAAAAGCAACGTGAAGTATAAGAAGGAATGTACAATACAATACATTATAATAAAATTTTAGAACATATTTTGTAAGTTAGAGGTTTCAGATTTTTTATTTTGTTGTTTTAATTTTAAAGGACTGACCTATAATGGACCAACCTAAAATATTTTTAATTATAAAAAAAATATATATACAATTGCATAAGAATGGAAATGTATAAATTTTTTAAGAAAATATTATGTATAATTCATGGTTGAAAGATATGATCATTAAATTAGAAAAAATTAAAGTAAAAATAATAAATAAATAATATTTTGTCACAGTAATAAAAGACATATAGTTTCTATGTTTGATAAATTAAATTAAACAAATTTTAATAAATGTAAATAATAACAATTATGTTTAATAAATATTTTTTAAAAATTTAAAGAGAACATAATAAATATAAATATAATGATAAATTTAAATTTATATTAATATATAAAATTACAAACTAATTTTAATAAAAAAAAATTTATGTATTTATAAAAATACTTTCAATTTTTAAAATTATAAATACAAATATATGATATTTTTGACTTATCAAATCCAAAATAAAATGCTTCAAAAAGATCTTTTTAAAAAACTTACAAAGTGAAATTTTGCTAACTCAAATTAGATTTGTAAGATAAGGTGGAGAATTGTTAATTAAGTGACTTGCATGTTATTTTATGCCAAAAACAAAATGGTTGGAGCATGTGAAAGTGGAGTAGATTTTAATTAATTGAAGATATTAATATTAAAATATTGAACTAAGAAGTGGTTGTGGTTTATATAAATAGAGCACAAAGCAAGCTTATTGCATTAAGTAGAAAAACACAAACCAAGCTATCAGAGGAATAAATGCTTCGTTCTTGTTTGTTTCGTATTTTGCTACTTGATGCAATAAGCTTTGCTTCATGCTCTATTTATAGCTGAAGCCAATTAACCACAACCATTCTTTACTTCAATATTTTAATACGAAAATCTTCAATTAATCAAAACTTACTCCACTTCACCTGCTTTAATTATTTTACTTTTGACACAAAATAACAATACAAGTCACTTAATAATTCTTCACCTTAAACTTGGTCAATGTTTGTAGAAATTAAAGACTCGAGATGAAAAATTGTTAATTAAGTGATTTGTATAATTATTTTATGTCAAAAGAAAAATAATTAGAGCATGTGAAGTGGAGTAGATATTAATATTAAAATATTAAAAAAGTGGTTGTAGTTCATTAACTTCAGTTATAAATAGACCAAAAAAATTTTATAGTAAAGACAAAAATATACTAAAATAAATTTTATTGAACATCAACATATTTATAATTTAAAAGATATAAAAAATATTTATAATTTAAAACAAAAATTACATATATGCATCCTGAAAAAAACTAATAATTTTACTTATATTTATAATAATTATGTATAAGAGTTATAACAAAGAATATGAATTAGAATTCAATTAGAAAGTTAGCTTTTTTCAACTAAATTCAATCAATATCAGTTAATCTTTTAAAATTATTTTATTTATTTTAAATTTTAAATTCTTATTTCTAAAAAATGAGAATTTTTATAGTTAAAAAAATTAATTAATATTAAATAACTAAAATTCATCTTTTTATAATTTTTTATTATTTAATAGATTAATAATATTTTTTTATCTCAACTAAATTTTAAAGATAAAAATAAAAATTTTACTTATATTTAAAAAATTAAGCATCAATTTAGTAATTAACTAATTGATTAATTTTTAAAAAAATTATCACTACTTATTATTTTTTAATTTTGATATTAAATTAATTTTAATACGATATATATAACTAGCTGCATATTAAATTTAACAAAATAATTTTTTAACGTAATTTCTCACAAAAATAATTTATAATTGGGTAAAGTATATTTTTTGTCTTTGAAATTTGGCAAAAATTTTAAAAATACTCCTAAATTTTATTTTGTTTTAATTTTGTTACAAAAGTTTTCGATTTACATCAAATATATCTTCAACGGCTAAATTTTCAAAAAATTTAAGACTAATCTAACAATAATGCATGAAAAGTATGTTTGATTTGCTTATGTTGAGGGTTATTCTTATGAAATTGTTGTTGAATTGGCCTTAAATTTTTTGAAAAATTAGCCGTCAGGAGTATATTTGATACAAATCGAAATTTTTTGGAACAAAATTAAAACAAAATAAAGTTTAAGGATATTTTAAAAACTTTTATCAAATTTCAAGAACAAAAAATATAACTTTTTATAATTTAATGTGAAGACAAAGCTAATATAATAATAAAGTGAAATATATTCATTCATATATTATTATTATTATTATTATTATTATTATTTATCATCCAGTGAGGACAAGTGCCCCTTGTCACTGTAAATTTTAGAAGGTTAGATTTAACAGCATTTGTATAATTTTTTGGAGTGTTTAAGAATGCTCTAGATGGTTCCAAAACGTTCTAGAATGTCCTAGAAGGTCTCGGAATATTCTAGAAGGTTCTAGAATACTCTGGAAGGCCATAGAGTATTCTAGAAGATTGTGAATGTATATAGGAGTATAAAGAGTAGTATGAAAGAATCTAGAAGCATTTAGAAAGTTATGGTATGATAGATATTTGTAAACAAAGTTTTTAGATGATTAATTTAGGCCATTGATTAGATTTAATCCTAACCATCCATTGAGGAGGTTGATGGCTATAAATAGGAGGTGAGAGTTAGTGCGAGTTGTGTGTGAATCATTTGTAATAAACATTTGAGCAATAAAGTGTTCTTTCCACCAAGTTTTCTTTCTCTTGTGTTATCTCTTGTGTTCTTAGCTTTCTTGCTAAACATTGAGAGTTAGGCTGACTTGATCTTAACTTAAAAGATTGAGTAAGTTCGAGTGCCGACACGATAACGTTGGAGTGTATTCAAGTAACAAAACACAATAAACAAGGACGAAGTATTTATTCCTTTGATAGTCTTGTTTGTGTTTTCTGTTTTATAAGTGGGTTCTTTTATAAAAAAAAAAAAGTAGTAAGTATAATATTATAGAAAGTGTGTGATGAAATTTTGAGAGCGGTAAGTAATACACATTAGAATTTAATTATATTTTTTAATACTTATTAGATACTATTAATTGTAATATAAAAATATTTTACTATTGTGGTATATAATATTGTAATTATCTTTAATGTAGTGGATATTTTTTAGAAGAAAAAAATTTAAAATAACTCTTGATAATTATTTCAAAAAATAATCAGGTTGTTAACAAAAAAATATATCAATTTGATCTCTGAATTTTACTTTTATAGGATAAATTAGTTTCTGTATAAAAAAAAAAGTCAATGTTATTTTTTTTAATACAAGGACTAATCAATCCTAAAAAAATATCAGAAATCGGATTGAATATTTTTTTTGGGACCTTATTGTCCTTTCAAAATAATTGTGAGGAATCTTTAGAATATTGGCCCATAATTTTTTTACCTTGTTTATCAGGAAAAAATTTTTACATTAAAATATTAGTATTCTCTTCTCTCTCTCTCTCTTTTGAGCTATTTTATTGAAATAATCTCGTTATTTTTCACATAAAATTATTTAGTTAACTTTCGGTCCGACTCTTTTTTCGGGCCTGCTACACATACAAGCCTACAAGCAAACAAGTTGGCTCAGCCCAAACAGAAATCACGCGCATGAAGAGAGATAAGATGGCGCGTCAAAATCACGCGCTCAACATTCGAACGGTTACATATGGCAGACTCTTCCACTTCTTCCACTTCTTCCATTTCTCAAGGCGCTTTCAAAACAACGAAACCCTCTCATTTTCGAGCGAAAATCAAGTTTCAAAATATAGAAATCGTAGTTCGAAAACTGCATCAAAACACCATCAACCTCTCTGTGAAGAATCTGAAGAAAAAACAAACCAAGAATACTCAACGTAAGTCCATTAAAATACTGTATATTTTACTTTTCTTCTACGTCGTTCTTCTAGGGTTTACTATTACTCTTGCTTCTTTGTTACACTGTTCTAAGTTATACGTCGTTCTTCTAAGTTCTACGTCGTTCTACATTGTTATTCTAAGTTCTCCTGCTATTTTTGTTAATTTTTGGGGGTTTATTCCGTAGATTCGGGGGTGTAAACTGCTTAACCTTGTAATGTGGCTTGATATTGAAGCATGGTTGAGTGATATCTGACTGATATCTATATGGATGTATCTGAATAATATCTATGGGTGTATCTCACTGTAATCAATGGGTGTATCTTGTTTGACATCTTTGGGTGTATCTGAATAATATCTATGGGTTTATCTCACTGTTATCAATGGGTGTATCTTGCGAATATCTTTGGGTGTATCTGACTCATATATATGCGTGTATCTTACTGTTATCAATGGATGTGTCTTTTTGTTATCAATGGGTGTATCTGAGTCATATATATATGGGTGTATATTACTGATATCTTTGGGTGTATTTTTAGTTTCAGAGAAAATGGCAGCAAGAAACCAAACTAAAGACCTTAAATGTGCCACATATCTCCTGAATGATAAGTTCAGAAACATGACTGAGGAGAAGAAGGCGATTGTGAAGGATCTTGGATTCGGTGGGTTGATGCACATCCCACCACTGAGGGTGGATCACCAACTCTTAAGGGAGCTGGCAAACAACTTCAAACTTGGGGAGAACAAACTGAAGACAGGATATGGTTCTTTCCAAATAACCCCAAAAAAATAGGTGATGCGCTTGGCATCAATGCAACAGGTAATTAGCTCAAAATTATAGATGAATATTAAGTTGTTGCTTGGGTGTATATTAACCTGATGCTTGGGTGTATTTGAACCGACTTGGATGCTTTGTTGTCTTCCTTTTTGTAGGAGATCTATTTGCTGAGAAAGTTGACTATAAGAAACTTTCTGATGATGACAAAATAATTTATAGAAGATTCCAGGGTAAGACCCTCAAAAGTCTTACCGATGAAATGATAGAAATCGGCGTTGGCAACGAAGAGGAACGCCTGATGTTCAAGAGGATATTCATCCTCTACATACAGATGGCGTTCCTTTTGCCAACGACGATAAACAAAATATCGCCCGTGCACCTGGTCCTAATTTTTAAGATGGACGGCATAGAGGAGAGAAACTGGGGGGGCATGTTTTGACCTTCATGATCAAGGGCATAACAGACTATCAAGAGAAGAAGAAGAAGGCAATCAATGGCTGCCTCTTCGCCCTGATGATAATCTACTTTCATCTTTCAAAAAACAAAGGCAAGAACAGGGTTGAAAGACCACCAAAGCCATGGATTGCCAATTGGACTAAGGAGCAGTTGGTGGAAAGAATGAATGCAGAGAGAGAGGAAATTTTGGTGAGTAATCATAATAAGTTGGTGTATTTTATTTACCCGAATGGTGCTAACTAAAATATCTCATGTTTCAGGGGATTGTGAAGTTGGCAGAGACAAGAGAAAAAATGAGAAAAAAAGAAAAAAAAGAAAAAAAACAAGAAATAAAAAAAAACAAAAAAAAGGAAGGCGAGCCCAACATCATCTTCGGACACAGAAACTACTGACAGTGACACTTCTACCTCTGAGTCTGAGGCTCAAGAAGACTCAGAGGATTCGGGAAGAAAACACCTCGGCAAAAAGGGGGAAAAGTAAGTACCATACTTGGGTGTAATTTCTTTTTCGGTTTGGGTGTATTTTGTTTGTCCACGTTGGGTGTATGTAGCTTATTAAGCAGGGTGTGTTTCGTTTGCTGCGTTGGGTGTATATTGTATATTTAGTTGGGTGTATCTCGTGAATTCATTTGGGTGTATTTTTAGTATGTTCTAAATGACAATTGTTTGCCTTCCAGAATGGACTCAAGAAAAAGAAAGCAGAGGCAAGAGGAGTCAGATTCTGACTCAGAATCTGAATCTGAACCAAGTGATGAGTAATGTCCTGAAATTATTACTCTTTTCTTTTGGCTTCTTTATAAAGATTTTGTGTATTAACTGAAGTGTCTTTTATTGACTTATAGGAGCGAAGAATCATCACCTGGGAAGAAGGAGAAGAAAAAGAAAAAAACAAAAACAACTCCAAAAAAGTAAGCAATTCTTTGGATAAAATTCTGTGATAAAATTAATTTTTTATTTCTGATTGGTACTGTTTTTTTTCCACCCAGAACACCACAAAAAAAGAAAAAGTTGTTGTGGAGGATTCACCTCCTGAAGAAGAT
The DNA here is from genome assembly GCF_014773155.1 of Arachis stenosperma. Taxonomy (NCBI): domain Eukaryota; kingdom Viridiplantae; phylum Streptophyta; class Magnoliopsida; order Fabales; family Fabaceae; genus Arachis; species Arachis stenosperma. Next base: position 16,360,272 of record NC_080386.1, on the reverse strand, counting down.
CAATACTTTGACGGGTACAGTACCTCGTAAGCTATACTACGGTCTATCATCGTAATTATTTTTGTTAACGTCTTATTTTATGAATGTAGTGAGAGATATGAAATATCGAGTGACGAACTTGATGAATGGCTAGGGGAAAACGTTCATAAATCTGCTGCAGAGGGGTATGTCTTGCTGGGCTGTGTATTTGAGATTTTGGTGTCTTTTGTTTGCTAATAACTGTATCTTGTTTCGCAGGGACAACCAAGCTGACCTGCGATCGACAGAAGGTCGCTATGTGTCCTCTGAAACGTAAGAAGCTTTATTATTTAATAAAATCTTGTTATCATGATTTGGATGTATTCTGTGATACAATTTGGGTGTATTTTGTGGATCAAGTTGGGTGTATCTTGTTTACTAAGTTGGATGTATATTTCGTTTGAATAACATGAAATCTGTTTAGACTACCGGCTGTGAACTTGGGAAGTGATGATCCTTCCTCTCAAGCACGCACAGAACAGAGTAGTGTAAACCAGCCGTCTCAGAGCATGTAATTTCTCTTTCAAATAACCGTTACTTTTGTTCTTCTAATAACTTCTACTTCTAATTCTGTATATATTTTTTTTTAGAAAAAAAAGCCCTTTATTATTTTATTCAAGAAAAAAAAGGCAGCAAAAAAAAAGCAAAAACTGCAATTATGTAAGTTCTCAAAAAACAAAGCCCGTCTTCTTTTTGAATTGTTCGGGTGTATTTTTTTACCTTCTTTGGGTGTATTTTAGGTTGACTCCGAATGATTCCAATATGATGGTTGTTAGGGAACAAACGCCGTCGGAAGCGATTGCAATGTGAGTTTTCCAAGAATATTTCAACCTTATAACCTTATTATTTTCAAATACGTTGTTAACCTTTCATTTTTATTCTTGTTTAGAGTCCCGATCCAGTTTTTTGTGCCGGCATCCCAGCAAACAACCACTGACGCAGATTCCGAACCAACTCCTATGCTACAGATTGAAAGGGCTAGAGAAATGTAAGAAAATAATATTAGGTGTATATTTATTTAGAGTTTGGGTGTATATTTGATAACAGTTTGGGTGTATATTCTTCCTGATTAATTTTGTGTAACTGTGCAGCACTCCTGAAACCCCCAAACAACTTCAAGAAACAACACCCAAGCTTCCCCCAGCTCCAACAAAAATGTAAGTTCATTAGACTAGAATCAATCTTTGCTTATCATCCGTATATTCTTATTCTTACTCTTATTCTTATACATAATGATGCAGTCATCCAGACGCAGAGGACGTTGCTGCCCTGTTGATGATGGCACGGACAGCAACCTATGTTCCTAAAACAGATCCGGGGATGCCATCATTCAGCCTCGGATTGACAGATTCAAGCCAGGAGGGGGCGTCGACGCAGGAGATAGAAAGGGAAAAATCTCCAGAAACTGCAACTATGCTAGAACAATTGGACAGTTTGGTCCAAAAGTTAGCAAGCAGTGCGTCAAAGGGAAAAGACGAAAGTTCACAAATTCAGAGGGAGACTGGGGGGAAAGTTCTGCAAAGTTTGAAACTCCTGGGGGAATAAATCAAATTCCGGATGATATGAAACAAAAGTGCTACATCTGGGGGACGAGACTGAAGGAAAATGCAGATGGCAATACTAACGAGTATGAGGAGATGTGCACTCTGATTGGCCAAGGAGAATACATTTTGATCAGAATGCATCTTGCATCCCTCCAGGCAAAAAGTGATATAGAATCTCAGGTAATTTTAGACTAACATTAATGTTTTTACACCAAAGTCAACTGCGACGTTTATTAATGTAAAATTGATTTCGGCATATATTTCTAGATTGTATCTGCCATCTGCCTCATCCTAAACCAGAAAAATGAAAAGAGGTTTCAGGAACAAATATACTGTCTCCCCCCTGATATTGTGGTAAGTGTTACTTCTACGAACTTTGGGTGTATTTTATGCTTTGATTTGGGTGTATTTTGTGTATTTTCGGTTTTTCATTTCTTGTATCGCAATTCTTGCAGAGCATGGCACTTTCGGATCACCCAAGGGGGGAATTCATATCCCCGAAAACGAACAAAGAATTCAGGGTGAAAGCCTACCCGAGTTTCATTGAATTCATAGATAGAAAAAAATTAAGTTCGCATCCATATGTAAGTTTTCGTTTCGTAAATTTGTTAGTACGCTTATTCACTTATATGCCAAATAAAATAACAGACTGTTGAAATGTGGCAATCCTTCAGATTTTTGCTCCTGTTTGCCACTCGGGACATTGGTGGTTATGGCTGATAAATACAACAAAGCGGAAATGTCAAATACTTGACCCGCTACACAAAAAAGCTCCAAGCGATGAGAGAAAGGACATTAATAAATTCACTGTAAGTTGCCTCTGTCTTCTTTACTTTAATAGATAGGTCTATTTTGAAGGTTGAGTTGGGTGTATATTCCATATTCAGTTGGGTGTATCTTGTCCATTCATTCGGGTGTATTACTGATTTGTTTTGGTATTTAAGGGATATGTATTTTCAAGATTGATAACATATGCCGGCGGGAAACCTCTCGAGAAAGGCGAGAAGGAGAAGGAAATTAAAGCCTCATATGTTAAAATTTCAGGCCAAAAAACAAGGTATAAATTTGTGACTCTGAACATTAAACTTTCCTAAATGAGATTTGTAATTTATTTTCTTCGTTTTCAGCTATGACTGCGCTATCTACGTAATGAAGTGGCTTGAGTTAATAAAGCCGGAAAACATTAAAAAGGGGAAGTATGAATGGGATAATTGGACACAGGTAACTGTCTTTAGAACTATATAACTCTGTATTACTTTACTGAATTAATATTTCTGTTTAAACATAACATACTTTTTAATTGTAGGAGGAGGTGGACCACTATAGAGTGGAGTATGCTTTGCGGATACTATTCAGTGAGATGAATACACAGAGAGATCGGGCAATTAGAGAGAGTAGTGCTATAAGGCTGTCGAAGCCATCCTCTGTATTATTGAGTCCGTTTTGTCAGATTAATTCTGCTGATATAGAAACTGGGTAGTTTGTAAATTGAACAAATGATGTAAATATTTGCCATTTATCAACAACTTCTATTCCATGTATATTTTTTCCCATAGTTAAACTATCTGTGCTGGTAAACTGTCTGTGATGTATTCAAAAACTGTATTACAGGTGGTAAAACATAAAGCAAAAAATCAAGGCATACGCATATTATAAACTGTTACACCCAACGCAAGTCTAATAATACACCCGAGGTTGAATAAAATATACACCCAATTGTCTGTGCTGTATTCAAAATGAATGAATTACATGTACTAAAATATGAAAAAAAAAACATCAACTGAAATATACGCCCATAACCTGTGAATTTTTACAGCTTTTGTTCTATATGTATCTATATATGTGTCTATATGTAAATTGTCAATTAACAAAAATACACCCAAAAGTAACAGTGATTTTACACCCATACTCTTTATAACTATACACCCAGAGAGTTATCCCCTGCTGCTGGTACCCTGAACTGATAATTTATAACTTGTCCCTGATATTGGCTGCAACTTGAATGCGCCACTGATGCAGCATCAAACAGGTTTATCTGAATATAACACTCACGCATTAGCTAAACTATTAACTAGAAAAATAAACTCAATCGCCACAAATTTAAAGAACATTACATTTACCTCGCTTAAAACTTTCGTCTTCTTCTTCTTTGTGGCATTTGCAATCTGTTTCTCCAGCTTTGAACCTAGCCTGTTTTTTGGACGTCCTCTTGTTCGAATCCTTGGCGGGCTTTGAAGCTCGTTAACGGATTCCAAGTTGGCGTCTTCGTGGGATAAAGAAGATGTCCCCTTCCTTTGCCTTTTAGTGCTTCCATCTCGGCCATGACGTTATCGTACGCACGGTGCAGAATTGCAGTCAGCTCCTCCGATTCGGAGGCAAATTCGCAAATATTTTGCGAACGAAAAACCAATTGGTCGAACCTCTTGCTTCTTGGCTCCATTAGTGACTCGTCGTGGCTGCTCTTGATGTGTGTGTGTTGCCTCTTTACCTTCTTGCTCCATCGTTCCAGTATGTATCTAGGGGACACTTGGCTTACTTGTTCGAAGCTTAACACGCTTAGTGCGTGACGGCACAGTATCCCTCTCGACTCGAATAATAAGCATTGGCATTTTACCTCGGCTGCAACTGAGTCGTAGGTAACCGCGAACTTGTCGAATATTGAGCTGGAAACTTGTTCTGCGACTTCGTATACTGAATAGCCTAGAGCGGAATTCTTTAATCTGGTGATGCAATTCGCCTTTCCTCTGAATTGGGCTTGGACTTCCCTAAACTTTGCGTGAGTGTACGCATCTTGAAACTGAGCTTCGATGGAGGATTTGGTTGCACACGGTATGACCGTATGAAAATCTGCAGCATCTGATTCTCTCTCTGCTTGCTCCCTGCTTCCGAGGCAATTATCGTACTGTTTGACGAACTGAATGAGCGAGCTGTTCCGGGTGATGTACTTGTTAAAAAATGAATGCATGCTCTCGCTCCTTTGTGTGCTTCTCATCCCTGCCCAGAAGTGGTGGTCCAGATAGATAGGAACCCATATGTGACGGTCTTCGTACAGATCTGCATAATACACCTGATGAGCGGATAATTTATACGCTTTTTGGCATTGTTTTTATATAGTTTTTAGGATGATTAAGCTACTTTTAGGGATGTTTTCATTAGTTTTTATGTTAAATTCACATTTCTGGACTTTACTATGAGTTTGTGTGTTTTTCTGTGATTTCAGGTAAATTCTGACTGAAATTGAGGGATTTGAGCAAAACTCTGAAAAAGGCTGACAAAAGGACTGCTGATGCTGTTGGATTCTGACCTCCCTGCACTCGAAATGGATTTTCTGGAGCTACAGAACTCCAAATGGCGCGCTCTCAACGGCGTTGGAAAGTAGACATTCAGGGCTTTCCAGCAATATATAATAGTCCATACTTTATTCGAAGAATGACGACGCAACTTGGCGTTGAACGCCAAGTACACGCTCCTTTCTGGAGTTAAACGCCAGAAAAACGTCATGATCCGGAGTTGAACGCCCAAAGCACATCATAACTCGAAATTCAACTCCAGGAGAAGCCTCAGCTCGTGGATTGATCAAGCTCAGCCCAAACATACACCAAGTGGGCCCCGGAAGTGGATTTATGCATCAATTACTTACTCATGTAAACCCTAGGAGCTAGTTTATTATAAATAGAACATTTAACTATTGTATTAGATATCTTTTGACCACTTTATCTCTTTTATCATTCGGTCACTTGATCATGGAGAGGGCTGGCCATTCGGCCATGCCTGAACCTTTCACTTATGTATTTTCAACGGTGGAGTTTCTGCACACCATAGATTAAGGGTGTGGAGCTCTGCTGTACCTCAAAGATTAATGAAGTTCTATTTTCTCTTATTCAATTCTCTATCTTATTCTTATTCCAAGATATTCATTCGTACTCAAGAACATGATGAATGATGATGAGTTAGATAACCCTCATTATTATTCTCACCTATGAACATACGTGATTGACAACCACTTCCGTTCTGCATGCAACAAGGCTTGAATGTGTATCTCTTAGATTCCCCAACAGAATCTTCGTGGTATAAGTTAGATAGATGGCGGCATTCATGAGGATCCGGAAAGTCTAAACCTTGTCTATGGTATTCCGAGTAGGATTCTAGGATTGAGTGACTGTGACGTGCTTCAAACCTGTAACCTGCTGGGCGTTAGTGACAGACGCAAAAGAGGGATTCTATTCCAGTAGGGGAGGGAACCGACCGGTGATTGGCCGTACTGTGACAGAGTGCGTGAGCATTAGCTTTCACTGCGAGGATGGGATGTAGCCACTGACAACGGTGATGCCCTACATAAAGCTTGCCATGGAAAGGAGTAAGAAGGATTGAGTAGAAGCAGTGGGAGAGCAGGTGTCCGAGAGCTCTACAGCATCTCCATTCCGCTTATCTGAAATTTCCACCAATGAATCTGCATAAGTATTTCTATCCCTTTTATTTTATCTATTTTATTATTTGAATCTAATTAAGTATCATGTTTAATCTGTCTAACTGAGATCTACAAGGTGACTATAGCTTGCTTCATACCAACAATCTCTGTGGATTCGACCCTTACTCACGTAAGGTTATTACTTGGACGACCCAGTACACTTGCTGGTTAGTTGAACGGAGTTGTGCTTTCACTCAGTGCCAATTTCTAAAATCCAATTACAATAAATCAAATCAAAGAACATGTGATCACAATTTCGTCCACCAAGTTTTTGGCGCCGTTGCCGGGGATTGTTCAAGTATGGACAACTGACGGTTCATCTTGTTCCTCAGATTAGGTAATTTTTCTTTTCAAAAATCTTTTTCAAAATTTTTCTTTTAATTTTCGTTTTTCTTCACATTATTTTCGAAAATAATTAATAAAAATCCAAAAAAATTAGAAAATCATAAAATCCAAAAATATTTTGTGTTTCTTGTTTGAGTCTTGAGTCAATTTTTAAGTTTGGTGTCAATTGCATGCTTTAAAAATTTTTCTTGCATTTTTTCGAAAATTTCATGCATTCATAGTGTTCTTCATGATCTTCAAGTTGTTCTTGACAAGTCTTCTTGTTTGATCTTGATGATTTCTTGTTTTGTGTCTTTTCTTGTTTTTCATGTGCATTTTTGCATTCATATTTTTCATGCATTAAAAATTTCTAAGTTTGGTGTCTTGCATGTTTCCTTTGCATCAAAAATTTTTCAAAAATTATGTTCTTGATGTTCATCATGATCTTCATAGTGTTCTTGGTGTTCATCTTGACATTCATAGCATTCTTGCATGCATCTTGTGTCTTGATCCAAAATTTTCATGTTTTGGGTCATTTTTGTGTTTTTCTTTAAAAATTTAAAAATCAAAAAAATATCTTTTTCTTATTTCCCTCCAAAATTTCGAAATTTTGGGTTGACTTGGTCAAAAATTTTCAAAATTAGTTGTTTCTTACAAGTCAAATCAAAATTTCAATTTTAAAAACCTTATCTTTTCAAAATCTTTTTCAAAAATTATATCTTTTTCATTTTTTTATTTTTTTTCGAAAATTTCAAAAATATTTTTTTCAAATTATTTTCAAAATCTTTTTCTTATCTTTATATATAATTTTCGAAAATTCACTAATAATTAATGTGATTGGTTCAAAAATTTGAAGTTTGTTACTTTCTTGTTAAGAAAGGTTCAATCTTTAAATTCTAGAATCTTATCTTGTAGTTTCTTGTTAGTGAAGTAAAATAATTTCAAAAGTTTTGAATTAAATCTTTTTATCTTTTATTTTATCTTTTTCAAAAATTTTTATATTTTTCAAAATTTGATTTCAAAATATCTTATCTAATTTGCTATCTTTTTCAATTTTGATTTTAAATCTTTTTTCAATCAACTAACTAACTTTTTGTTTGTTTCTTATCTTTTTCAAAACCACCTAACTAATTTCCCCTCTTCTATTTTCGAAAATATCTTTCTCTTTTTCAAAAATTCTTTTTAATTAATTAATTGTTTCATGTTAATTACATTTTATCTCTAATTTTCGAAAATCACTAACTCCTTTTCAAAAATTATTTTCGAATTTTCTCTTCTCTTTTATTCTTCTATTTAATTATTTAATTACTAACACTTCTCTTCACCTCTCTTCACCCAAAAATCCGAATCCATCCTTCCTCTTTCTTATACCCCTTTCTTTTTCTACTAACATAAAGGAATCTCTATACTGTGACATAGAGGATTCCTTTTTCTTTTCCTGTTTTCTTCTCCTTCATATGAGCAGGAACAGGGATAAAGGCACTCTTGTTGAAATTGATCCAGAACCTGAAAGGACTCTGAAGAGAAGATTAAGAGAAGCTAAATTACAACAATCCAAAAACATCTTTAAGAGAAACAACCTTTCAGAAATTTTCGAACAGGAGAAGGACATGGCAGCCGAAAATAATAATAATAATGCAAGGAGAATGCTTGGTGACTTCACTAAGCCAACGTCCAAGTTTGATGGAAGAAGCATCTCCATTCCTGCCATTGGAGCCAATAACTTTGAGCTTAAGCCTCAACTAGTTGCTTTAATGCAACAAACTGCAAGTTTTATGGACTTCCATCTGAAGATCCTTATCAGTTTTTAACTGAGTTCTTGCAGATCTGTGAGACTGTAAAGACGAATGGAGTTGATCCTGAAGTCTACAGACTCTTGCTTTTCCCTTTTGCTGTAAGAGACAGAGTTAGAGTGTGGTTGGATTCTCAACCCAAGGATAGCCTGGACTCATGGGATAAGCTTGTCACTGCATTCTTAGATAAATTCTTTCCTCCTCAAAAGCTGAGCAAGCTGAGAGTGGATGTTCAAACCTTCAAACAAAAAGATGGTGAATCCCTCTATGAAGCTTGGGAAAGATACAAGCAGCTGACCAAAAGATGTCCATCTGACATGTTTTCAGAATGGACCATATTAGATATATTCTATTATGGTCTCTCTGAATTTTCGAAAATGTCATTGGACCATTCTGCAGGTGGATCTATTCACCTGAAGAAAACGCCTGAAGAGGCTCAAGAACTCATTGACATGGTTGCAAACAACCAGTTTATGTACACCTCTGAGAGGAATTCCGTGAACAATGGGGTACCTCAGAAGAAAGGAGTTCTTGAAATTGATGCTCTGAATGCCATACTGGCTCAGAACAAAGTGTTGACTCAACAGGTCAACATGATCTCTCAAAATCTGAATGGACTGCAACATGCAACCAACAGTAATAGAGAGGCAGCTTCTGAAGAAGCTTATGATCCTGAGAACCCTGCCATGGCAGAGGTTAATTACTTAGGTGAACCTTATGGAAACACCTATAACTCATCATGGAGAAATCATCCAAATTTCTCCTGGAATGATCAACAAAAGCCTCAACAAGGCTTTAACAATGGTGGACGCAATAGGCTGAACAATAGTAAGCCATATCCATCATCTTCTCAGCAACAGACAGAGAATTCTGAACAAAACACTTCTAATTTAGCCAATATAGTCTCTGACCTGTCAAAGGCCACTTTCAGTTTCATGAATGAAACAAGATCCTCCATTAGAAATTTGGAGGCACAAGTGGGCCAGCTGAGTAAGAAAGTTATTGAAACTCCTCCCAGTACTCTCCCAAGCAATACAGAAGAAAATCCAAAAGGAGAGTGCAAGGCCATTGATTTAATCAAAGTGGCCGAATGTACAAAGGAGGAGGAAGACGAAAATCCTAGTGAGAAAGACCTCCTGGGACGTTCCTCAAGCAAGAAGGAGTTTCCTATTAAGGATCCTGAGGAATCTGAGGCTCACCTAGAGACCATAGAGATTCCATTAAATCTCCTTCTGCCATTCATGAGCTCTGAAGAATATTCATCCTCTGAAGAGGATGAAGATGTGACTGGAGAGCAAGTTGCTCAATATTTAGGAGCTATCATGAAGCTGAATGCCAAGCTGTTTGGTAATGAGACTTGGGAAAGTAAACCTCCCTTGCTCATTAGTGAACTAGATACTTGGATTCAGAAAACTCTACCTCAAAAGAAACAAGATCCTGGCAAGTTCTTAATACCTTGCACCATTGGCACCATGAGCTTTGAAAAAGCTCTATGTGATCTTGGGTCAGGGATAAACCTTATGCCACTCTCTGTAATGGAGAAGCTGGGGATCATTGAGGTACAACCAGCCTTGTTCTCATTACAATTGGTAGATAAGTCAATGAGGCAAGCCTATGGATTGGTAGAGGACGTGCTAGTAAAGGTTGAAGGCCTTTACATCCCTACTGATTTCATAATCCTAGACACTAGGAAAGAAGATGATGAATGCATCATCCTAGGAAGACCATTCCTAGCCACAGCAGGAGCTGTGATAGATGTCAACAGAGGTGAGTTAGTCCTTCAATTGAATGGGGACTACCTTGTGTTTAAGGCACATGGCTATCCCTCTGTGACAAAAGAGGGTAAGCATGAAGAGCTTCTCTCAGTTCAAGGTTAAGAAGAACCCACACAGTCAAACTCTAAGTTTGGTGTTGTGAGGCCACAACCAAACTCTAAGTTTGGTGTTCAAACCCCATATCCAAACTCTAAGTTTGGTGTTGGAAATACCACACTTAAATTGACCTGATCACCTTATGGCTCCATGAGAGCCACTGTCAAGCTATTGACATTAAAGAAGCGCTTGTTGGGAGGCAACCCAATTTTATTTATCTAATTTTATTTTATTTTGTTTCTTTGTTATTTTTGTGTTTTATTAGGTACATGATCATGAGGAGTCACGAAAAAATCAAAAAAATTAAAAACAGAGTCAAAAGCAGAAGAAAAAAATTTTTTCACCCTGGAGGACGCACGGGCTGGCGTTCAACGCCCAGAAGGTGCATCTGGCCGGCGTTCAACGCCAGAACAGAGCACCATTCTAGCGCTGAACGCCAGAAACAAGCAACAACCTGGCGTTAAACGCCAGGATGGTGCACAGAGAGGACAAACTGGCGCTGAACGCCAGGAACAAGCATGAAACTGGCGTTCAACGCCAGAAACATGCATTACATGGGCGTTGAACGCCCAGAACATGCACCAATGGGCGTTTAAACGCCAGAATGGTGTGCCAAGGCATTTTACATGCCTATTTGGTGCAGGGATGGAATTCCTTGACACCTCAGGATCTGTGGACCCCACAGGATCACCTCAAGGATCTGTGAACCTCACAGGATCCCCACCTACCTCGCCCTATATCTCTATATTCATGGTCATCCCTTCTGTTTTCATTCACCACCCACATATATCCACTCTTCCCCATACACCCCACCTACCTTTATCATTCAACTTCTCCTTCCCACCCAATCCCACCCATATAACCGAATCCATCTCCCCTCACTCTCCTCCATTCTCTTTTTCTTCTTCTTCTCTTCTTTCTTCTCTTGCTCGAGGGCGAGCAATATTTTAAGTTTGGTGTAGTAAAAGCATAGCTTTTTTGCTTTTCCATTACCATTAATGGCACCTAAAGCCAGAGAAACCTCAAAGGGAAGACAAAAAGCTTCCACCTCTGAGTCATGGGAGATGAAAAAAAAAAATTAAAAATATAAGCCGTCATAGCTCAGTTGGGTAGAACATGTGGCTGCAAATCAAGATATCCCTGAGATACCTCAGGGGATAAGTTATCCTCCACACAAATATTGGAAACAACTAAGGGTGGAACATCATGAGCACTCCATCATTCCCCAAGAAATAAAAAAGAAAAGAGCAATGAGGGAGGAGCAACAAAGGCAAGGAAGAGACATAAAGGAGCTCAAAAAGCACCATTGGACCTTCAAGAAGGCGCCACCTCCACTCAGGTGGATTCATTCCTTGTTCTTTATTTCTTTCTGTTTTGGTTTTTAATTATTGTGTTTATCTATGTTTTGTGTCTTTATTTCATGATCATTAGTATGTAACCATGCCTTAAAGCTATAAATAAATTCCATTAATCCTTCACCTCTCTTGAAAGAAAAATGTTTTAATTCAAAAGAACAAGAAGTACATAATTTTCGAAATTATTATTAAATTTAGTTTAATTATAGTGATGTGGTGACAATGCTTTTGTTTTCTGAATGAATGAATGAACAGTGCATATGTCTTTTGATCTTGTTGTTTATGAGTGTTTAAAATTGTTGGTTCTTGAAGGAATGATGAACAAAGAGAAATGTTATTGATGATCTGAAAAACATCATGAAATTGATTCTTGAAGCAAGAAAAAGCAGCAAAAAAAAAATGGCGAAAATTCTAAAAGCAAGGATCCAAGGCTTTGAGCATCACTGGATAGGAGGGCCCAAGGAAAATAAATCCAGGCCTAAGCGGCTAAATCAAAGCTGTCCCTAACCATGTGCTTGTGTCATGAAGGTCCAAGTGAAAAGCTTGAGACTGAATGGTTAAAGTCGTGATCTAAAGCTAAAGAGTGTGCTTAAGAGCTCTGGACACCACTAACTGGGGACTTTAGCAAAGCTAAGTCACAATCTGAAAAGGTTCACCCAGTTATGTGTCTGTGGCATTTGTGTATCCGGTGGTAATACTGGAAGACAAAGTGCTTAGGGCCACAGCCAAGACTCATAAGTAACTGTGTTCAAGAATCAACATGCTTAACTAAGAAAGTCAATAACACTATCCCAAATTCTAAAGTTCCCCCAGAGACGCCAATACCTCTAAACTACAAAGGAAAAAGTGAGATGCCAAAACTGTTCAGAAGCAAAAAGCTACAAGTCCCGCTCATGTAATTAAATTAATATTCATTGATATTTTGGACTTTATAGTATATTCTCTTCTTTTTATCCTATTTTATTTTCAGTTGCTTGGGGACAAGCAACAATTTAAGTTTGGTGTTGTGATGAGCGGATAATTTATACGCTTTTTGGCATTGTTTTTATATAGTTTTTAGGATGATTAAGCTACTTTTAGGGATGTTTTCATTAGTTTTTATGTTAAATTCACATTTCTGGACTTTACTATGAGTTTGTGTGTTTTTCTGTGATTTCAGGTAAATTCTGACTGAAATTGAGGGATTTGAGCAAAACTCTGAAAAAGGCTGACAAAAGGACTGCTGATGCTGTTGGATTCTGACCTCCTTGCACTCGAAATGGATTTTCTGGAGCTACAAAACTCCAAATGGCGCGCTCTCAACGGCGTTGGAAAGTAGACATTCAGGGCTTTCCAGCAATATATAATAGTCCATACTTTATTCGAAGAATGACGACGCAACTTGGCGTTGAACGCCAAGTACACGCTCCTTTCTGGAGTTAAACGCCAGAAAAACGTCATGATCCGGAGTTGAACGCCCAAAGCACATCATAACTCGAAATTCAACTCCAGGAGAAGCCTCAGCTCGTGGATTGATCAAGCTCAGCCCAAACATACACCAAGTGGGCCCCGGAAGTGGATTTATGCATCAATTACTTACTCATGTAAACCCTAGGAGCTAGTTTATTATAAATAGAACATTTAACTATTGTATTAGATATCTTTTGACCACTTTATCTCTTTTATCATTCGGTCACTTGATCATGGAGAGGGCTGGCCATTCGGCCATGCCTGAACCTTTCACTTATGTATTTTCAACGGTGGAGTTTCTGCACACCATAGATTAAGGGTGTGGAGCTCTGCTGTACCTCAAAGATTAATGAAGTTCTATTTTCTCTTATTCAATTCTCTATCTTATTCTTATTCCAAGATATTCATTCGTACTCAAGAACATGATGAATGATGATGAGTTAGATAACCCTCATTATTATTCTCACCTATGAACATACGTGATTGACAACCACTTCCGTTCTGCATGCAACAAGGCTTGAATGTGTATCTCTTAGATTCCCCAACAGAATCTTCGTGGTATAAGTTAGATAGATGGCGGCATTCATGAGGATCCGGAAAGTCTAAACCTTGTCTATGGTATTCCGAGTAGGATTCTAGGATTGAGTGACTGTGACGTGCTTCAAACCTGTAACCTGCTGGGCGTTAGTGACAGACGCAAAAGAGGGATTCTATTCCAGTAGGGGAGGGAACCGACCGGTGATTGGCCGTACTGTGACAGAGTGCGTGAGCATTAGCTTTCACTGCGAGGATGGGATGTAGCCACTGACAACGGTGATGCCCTACATAAAGCTTGCCATGGAAAGGAGTAAGAAGGATTGAGTAGAAGCAGTGGGAGAGCAGGCGTCCGAGAGCTCTACAGCATCTCCATTCCGCTTATCTGAAATTTCCACCAATGAATCTGCATAAGTATTTCTATCCCTTTTATTTTATCTATTTTATTATTTGAATCTAATTAAGTATCATGTTTAATCTGCCTAACTGAGATCTACAAGGTGACTATAGCTTGCTTCATACCAACAATCTCTGTGGATTCGACCCTTACTCACGTAAGGTTATTACTTGGACGACCCAGTACACTTGCTGGTTAGTTGAACGGAGTTGTGCTTTCACTCAGTGCCAATTTCTAAAATCCAATTACAATAAATCAAATCAAAGAACATGTGATCACAATTTCGTCCACCAACACCCAAACACACACAGTAAAATACACCCGAGAGATCGTACAATTTACACCTCTGCTGCAGATTTTAAAAACACATTACCTGAAAGCCACTTGTTGTCCGCAAGACCAAAATTCACCAGAAAATCGTTCCAATTCCTATCGAATGAGTCTTTGCTGTGAGAGTTCCAAACAACATGGCTCATTTGTTGTTCGATATCGGCATGTCCCTTGTACCCGTTTAATTTGCTTGGAATCTTCTTCATGATGTGCCAAATACACCACCGGTGAACTGTTGTTGGCATACAGGCCTCTAGAGCCCTTTTCATTGATGCGCACTGATCGGTGAGAAAACCTTTCGGAGCGTTTCCTCCCATGCAACGAAGCCAGCATTGAAATAACCATTTGAATGAATCAATTTCTTCGTTCTTCATCAAAGAGCATCCGAGAAGTGTTGACTGACCGTGGTGATTCACCCCGACAAAAGAACCACAGACCAAATTATACCTGAAACGAATTACCATGGTCCAGAATGCAAAATCATTAGGTACACCCCAACAAATGCTTCGAATACACCCAATGAAACGGCCAATATACACCTCTGCTCGGATTCGTAAAAATAAATTAATTTAGCATCATAAACAGGGACATTTTGTTACCTGTTTGTATTGTAGGTGGTGTCGAATGAAATGACGTCTCCGAAATACTCAAAGGCGGCTCTGCTTCTTGCGTCGGCCCAAAAAGCCAGCTTAATCGATTGATCCTCCTCGAGTTCGAGCTCAAAAAAGAAATTCGGATTCTTCTCTTTCATTCTTAAGAAATATTTCCCGAATTCCTTTGCATCTTCTTGTTCGGAAACATTCCGCACTTCCCTGGTAATGTAATTCCTCACGTCCTTTTCGATAAAATTTAACTCGCGGTGACCCCCGGCAGCCGCAACAAATGATTGGTAGGTTTTGCTTGGTCTGATACCGGCCTCGTCGTTATTCTCTATCGTACGACGAATGGACATGCTTAGTTCCCTGTGCTGTTTGAGCATCTCTGCTTTGCTTGGACAGCAGGGGTGTGAATGATCCAGCACAACCTTTGAAATGATCCAAGCACCGACATCCTTCAATGTGTGTATATAAATTCTTGCAGGACAGTTTAAACCGGCTGTCGGATTGGTCTTCTCGGTTGGAGATATTTTAGATTTCCATTTTCCCTCTCTGCTACATGTAATCAGTTGATTCTTAATCTCGTTTCCCTTCCTATTTGTGCACCGAACTCTTGTAGAGAAACCTGCAGCCTTGGCGTAGTTCCTGTAAAATTTTCCGGCATCTTCAAGGGTCGTAAAGGTCATTCCAACCTTCGGAACAAACTCGTCATCAACAACCGAGAGAGGCTGCACAATACACCGTGTCAGAACTGTGAATACACCCATAGATATGATACAAATACACCCAATCATGTCTAATATGATACACCCGAACCGAAACAACTCAACTACAGAATGACATTTAAAGCCATAAACTGTCAATACACAGGCTGCAGAATACACCATATCAAAAACTAAAAACACACCCAATCATGTCTGATATAATACACCTGAACAACAACAACTCAATTAAAAATAACAAAAAACCAGTAAAGTGTATATACACCCACACTTATAGCTAAAATACACCCAAAGAAGAATTGATCTACACCCGAGCGTCTGCTATAAATTCCAGGTAATTAAACAATGTTCAGCAATTTTTAAACTACACAATGCTATACAAATTACTGTAAATCAAACCTCAGGAACTTCGTTAGATTCAAATTCATAATCCACATCGCCTGGATTCAGCACAAAATCTGAGCTTGAAGGATCCATTATCTTCAAAACGAGTTCGAACTTTGATTTCAGAAAACAACAAATCAAAAGAGAAAACGAAGCTCGAGTTGCAGAGAGAGAAAAAGATAACGTAAACGAAGAACATACCAGTGAGAAAAGAAGAGGAAAAGATCGATGGAGAAGAATGAGGGAAGACGCGCGAGAAGAAGAACAACCAAATCTCAAAATAACGAAAACGAAGAAGGAAACAAATATTTTAAATTTGGAAGTTAGATATACGCGGCATATTATATAGCGCGTGTAATCAACGTACGTGGAGGAGCGCGTATTTTAAATTTATTGTTTAATAAACTTGTAAAGCATACAAGCCCTCAGAGCTTTTCCGCTCTATTTTATCCCTAACAATACTGAACCCAAATTAATTAACCTTATAAGTAATGCTGCATCATACTACACAATTTGTCATGAGACTCATGACCCCGGCCATTTATAAATGATGTAATGAGCGTATTGTTTAACCAGAGTTTAATTAGTTTTTTTTTATTAATTAATGGAAAAACCAATCCAAATCCAATGCCCCGGCCCAACAATAATGTTCATCAAGCCTATCATCAGCATGTGTGTATCTGAGTAACACGTGGTCACTTGAAGCCTTTTGTTAGCATCTTTTATGAATAGATCACATGTTTGCTCCTATTGGGAACTGGGAAGCACATGGTTGCAAATTTGCAATTGGATAAATGAATAAAGAAAAGAAAGCTTCAGGAATTGCTCAAAAGAAAAGAAAGAAAGAAAGATGATATGCTCTTCTGGCATACCAATGTTGAGGAGGACCTGTTTGCCTTTGACTTGTAAATAACGAATCACCTACTTTCTCTCTTCATTATTTCATTATCCCATAAAATATATTTTCTTCCAAAATTTTCTAAAATATTCTTAATGCTTAATTTTAATTCAAATTTTAAAAAATTCATAAAAAAAATATGTTTTAGAATAAATTAATAATATTATATGATAACAAACATGATAACAAAAAATATGATAACAAACATAATTAAATTATAAATGAATAATTCAAATTATTAGTACCATTTAATATGTTTATTAACGTTGTAGGTCTATATTGACAAGAGATTAAGCCCAACATTAAGACGGACCAAAATTATCTCTCAAAGCAAAAATATTTGTTGATATTAAAAAAAAAAAAGTTGCAAATTTGGGGCAAAAAAAAATTTAAAAAATGCTAATAATTAAGATAAAATAAAAGACAAAAGATAGCACCACAACAATATAACAACACACTTGGCACAATCATATGAAGCAAGGATAGAGATTTAGCTGGAAAATAAAACAAGGAAAAAAATTTTCAGTTGTAGATTTCAGTTTTGGAATAATTGGCATACATACATAGCTTGCATTTTCAAAATTGAGAAACAAGAAAAGAAGGCACCATTACAACAATAATATTCTTACGGTCTGGAAGTTTTTGTTTTTTCTCACATCATGCTTACATAGAAATATCATTTTTTCTCTTTTATTAGAAAGATTGTCTTAAGAGTTAAAGATATCTTCCCTATTCTTACTTCTTAGAGTGATTTTGTATGTCTGTGTTTTCTTTTGGTATTTGAAAAGATAAAAATAGTGATCAAGTAATAAGTAATAAAAGAAAGGCCATGAGTTGAAAAGAAAAAAAGATAGGATAAAAACACATAAAAAAATGTTAAGTACAGTTAAATTTATCGAATGAAAATTTATTTGTCTATTTATATTCTTCGATACATCACGAGTCACGTGGATGCCTAAACATGTCACTTTATCATTTTCCGTCAAGTACAAATAGAAAAAATATGTTAGATTTGTTTGTCGAAAAAAATTTTAGAGATGTTTGTGTATTAAATTTTTTTTAGACTAAAATATCTGTTATTAAAATTCTTAAAACTAATTCAAATAATTATTTTAAAATTTTAAACTTGCATCATAAATTATAAATTCTAAATCTTAAAAATATCTAACTAAAAATTAATTCTCTAAATGTTCTCATATATATAATCAAGTGCATTTTAAGGAAAAAAATGTATGCACTAAAAGCTTTCCAATCTCTAATATATATTAGACATAGAAGTATGTATTAGTAGAAGTAATGAACACTTTGTTTATTAATCTTTTTTATTATAGTTAAAAAATAACTGTGTAAATAATAATTAGTATTAAATTAGTCGATATAACAATTCTTTAGGTCTTATATTCAAGTCACCGAAAAAAGGTATGGAATTTTTATTTAAAAAAAAAAGGCAAGACACGAGTGGAAAACAAAATATAAGTGAAAGACCAAAGAAACCAATCAAATTAGCAGAGTTTATATAAACAAAAACTCAGGGTTTATATTTAGACATCGCTTATTATAATGGTTAAACTCATAATCACTAATCTCTGATCGTTGAAAATACAAATTTATTTCTTATCAGTTATATCAACTTTTTTTCTTTATATTATTTCAGATGTAACAAAAAGGGGAAATAAACCAAATGGTCTTTGTCTTTTTGCGGACACGGAAAGGTACAGAAGAAAAAAAGGAGTCAATAATAATATGGCAGCGATAGCGGGGGACACTTTTCACTTTATCTCAAAAAATTGCTTTAAATTAATTAATTATATATTATTGGTATATTGAGTGCATCTAGTTTACAGATGCATTTTTATACACATTTACTGATTTTTGTTTTTATTGCATCTCTTGTGAATACGTATTATTTCTCTTTGGCTGGAATCAAAGCAGCTAGCTGTTAGGAAGCTAAAGAGGCTCATTGGAGGATTGGATGAGCTGGTTAGATAGCGTGATTCGAAACAAAATTTTGTTGTAGAGGGTTTTGTTGGGGTTATAGTTGGACCTTTTGGTTTATTCCCAAAAAAAGTGGTTGTAATCCAGAAATTTAATTCTCTGGGTCAGTCTTTTCCTTTCATCAAAAGAAACCCTATCAACGTTCACCAAAACCGTCATTGTCGGTCTCATAACTCTCACTGTCTCCAGCGCTGGACTTCTATGTCTGTTCCGGGTGCTCCCTCTTGGTCAACGACTTCTCCACGGATGCCAATCCCCAGCTCATGCGTCGTAGCTGGGGAGCGGTGGTGCTCACAGACGTCATCTTGGTCAGGTGCGCTTGTTCCGCAGTCAGTCGTGGTATTCGTCCTCCGCCGTGCTTGTCAGTTGAAGGTAAGAGCTGCTCTGCCCACTGAATGATCAGCTTTGAGTATTGGCTTCCAAACGTGTTCAGGTAATTTCAATTTTTTGTTTCATAGCAGACCAATACTCAACAAAACTGAAATTTTCGTTGCTTACATGATGATGCGCGCATATGTTTAACTGTATCAAAAATGATAAAAATGTCTCTCTTCCATATGGAATGTTTTTAACTTGTATCTTTGAGTATTTTACTATTGATTTGAGTAATGAGACCCTAGAAGACAGAATTTCATATCTCAAGGGTGGTTGTACAGTAAAATAATAAAAAAAAGGCACAAGGGTAGCCAAGAACATAGTTTTGGAAGAAGAAGATAAAGAAAGTCTTTCTAGTCCATCTACCGCAGGGACATCCTCCTATCACAAGTACCTAATGAATGGCATTGTTAAGGACGTCTTACAAGAGCTTATAAATCTCACTAAACAGATGATCAACTCGAGCCAACAAGTTAGGAAACTAGCAATTCAAAATGAGAACTCCTTTAGGAAGTTTCAAAAACGAGTTGAAGTGTTGCTTAAATACATAGACTCTTTGGACGACGAACAAGCAATGTCCGAACAAGAAGAAGATCATCTTAGAACCGAGGATGAGGGATCTGATGTCTAGCTCTGATTGATGCAGCTATCTTTTCTTAGAATTTGTTTCTGATGATACACTTTTTGGCTTTTGGATTTATTGTTTGAATACGGTTGGATGACTGTAATAGTCATAGGGACTTAACTTTTAGACTAACACTATTACCTGTTTTGCACTTGTGATTTGTATGTTAAACTATTTTTTTTTGCAAGTTTTTCGTCCTTGATAACAAAAAGGGGAGTAAGTGTTGTGAAAATGAATTGAAACAGTTATGTTGAAACTGTTGAAAATGTTTGATGATGCTTGAGGTTGGCTGCAGTTTTTTATTTTTTTTAAACCATTATTTCATGCAGCTCTGATTAAGTATATTCTGATTGTGAATATTGATTATACTTACTTGCTCTGATTGTAATGATTTTTGCATAATGATGTTGTGTTTGGTATATGATTTTTTGACTAAGTAGTTCCATATAATGTTTGGTTTAGCTCTGATTAATATTTGTTTTAAAGCTGCTTTGATGATGAGTTTTGATTGGAGAAATAGTCTTGTATATATTGACAAGTGATCAAACAGAATCACTAAAATATAAAATTGTTTCTAAAATTCTTGGATGCTTGATATTATTTCTATGTAAGTTTTGTTGATATCAGGTTGATAAAAGAAAACATTTAGGGGGAGCACAATGATTAAAAGAAAGGGAGAGCTTCAAATCATAGAAAACATTAAAGGGAAGTTTCTAAAAACTTTTCTTATTTCTTTTTCAATTCATTTCATAATGTTTGTCATTAAAGGGGAGATTGTTGAGTTTGAAGAATTAACAACATATTATAGATGATGACTAAACATTATTATTGGGTTAAAAGTCAATTATGTGCTTGGTTATTGTGTTTAGTGAGTAGAAAATTAATTTAATTGAAACTAGCCCAAGAAGCATGGAAAACAAGTCCAAATTACACCTGGTTCACTTACAAACAAGTTCAAGAAAATAATTGTTCATCACAACAACAAATTTCTTTTAGAAATAAAAAGAATGCTTCAGGCCTAAAATTGATGAAGTGAGTCCATCTTCATTAACAATCCCAAACGATGGTCCAAGTCCAATCATTCACTTAGTTTTTAACTAAATAATTCAAGTTCATTTTCATTTGAACCATCAATTACCACCGAACCAAAACTCTCTTTTCTCTCTTTTTCATTATCCACGTGTCACGTGAAATCTCAGAAGTAAAGCAAGAAAAGAAAGCTCTGTCTAGGGTTCACATCAAATAAGAAAAAGGGGTTAGCTACAAAGAAGAAAAAAGAAGAAATCAGAAGTTAGGGCACAAAACAAATCTTAGGCTGGATCAGAAAGATGTTTTCATTTTTGGTACACTCAAAGTAGCATGCTGAAACTTCCTTCCTCCTCATACACATTTCTCATAAGATGAAAAAATAGAGACTATGGAGCTCTGTTGTGAATCAATGTTCAAAAATCAAATTTGAAGTCAAAGTAAGAATGCACGGTTCAGATTCAAGAAGCAATTTGAAAAAGGATGAAAGAGAAGATAGAATGTATGGATGCATGTATGATTCAGTCACTGCTTCTACTCTATTTCTCCTCTATGACACCACTGTAGTTACTGATTTTTTGGGAGAAGAAGTCCAACATGCTGAAGCAAGTTTCAAGCTTTGGAAGCTTCACTCCTCTATTAAATGGGTGAACGGGCAAGGGTTGAAGTAAGGAGAGAAAAACACAAAGTTAGGGTTTCCATAGCTCACTGAGCTATCCATTCTTCTCCTTCATAGTTCTCATTGAATATCTTATTTTCTCAGTCTAGTATTTCTTCGTATTCAATGAAAAAGGCAAAACAGTGAGGTTTGTATGAAAAATCTATTGAGTGAAAAAAGACAATAGAGTTAGACTTAGAAAAAAAATCCATAGCTATTTCAGAAATGTTTTGTAAGTGTTTCTATTTTGTTGTCATGATTTTGAGGGGATTTTCTTGCAAGTTGTGTTAGCACTTTACTGTTGAAAAGTTAGGGTGAGTTCCTAGCCAACTCTAGTCTGGGTTAGAAACTGGATTTGTCCCAAGTAGGATTGGTTAGAATCCTAGAGAGCATTGGTGAATGTAATTCTGTTGAAAGATGGTGAAACTTCATCATAGTTATGATGGAGACTGGATGTAGGCTACATTGCACTGAGTAGCTGAATCAGGATATATCTGTGTCATTTCTCTTTCTCTTTTCTGTTTCTGGTTCTACAATTTAAGAGACAAAGCAAAATTATCTCCTGATTATTCTGTCCAGTTATACCTCACAACAACTCACTTTGCTTATATTTCGGATTTAGCTCCTACCTCGTCAAGAGAAAAAATCAAAGTATCTCCTGGTTTTCACTCAAGATGTCTCAACAAATTCAAGGTTTGAAAGCAAAATTAAAAGAGACCAAGATTCGACCCCCCTTTCTCTTAGCCACCGATTTTCATAAAAAAAAGAAACATTAACAAACAAGTTTTCAACTAAACTTGAATAACTAGGCCAAATTTTACAAAATTCTATTAAACAGATATACATAGCTAGCGACTGACCTTCAATAAAATCACAAGTATGAATCCAACAGAAGAAAAGAAAAAACAAGTTTTCAACTTAACTAGAACCTATTCATAACCTACCAATTTTGTCATTGACACTACAGTATCCTAACTCCACCAACCACTACCAGACACACATACGAAAAAAGGGAAAGAAAAACACATCTCACAAAGAAAAAAGGGTCATTCAGCGTTAGCATTTAGCAACTCTCAGTTTAGCAAAATACTTGTCATTTAATTTGTATTCATAATTATACAATTAATTTTTCCATGTCCCCTATTGAAGAATAAAATATTACAATATCATTTTTACTGTGTCATAATAGCAGCATGTCATATATCCATAATAAAGTGATAAATAGGACAATATTTTGAATTACAATAACAATTAATAAAAAATTATTTAATCTTGTGACAACTCACAAAATGAATAAAAATAATTAGCTATGACAAAGGTAAAGATCAAAAGTAGTATAGCTAGAACAATAATCCTTCTCCAATGCATTGTCTTGGATAAGATTTTTTCCGGGAAGAACCAATTTCAGTTTCTTGGACAGCATTGATAACATTGTCTTGTGGTTGTTTATCACTTTGTGATTATTCCTTCTTTAACATACAGGAAAAAAAATTATGAACAAAATTAACTCAGCAAAAAATATTTGACAGAATCATTCAACAACTCACAACTCAAATATTCAGTAAACCACTAAACCCAGTATTATTAAAAAAACTATAAAAGTATTATCAAAATCTAAAAATTAGCAACTCGATATTTTAACAACAGTACAAATTACAAAACAAGCAAAAATAATTATAAGTAACAGTATTTACCGGCAACGAGGGAGGAAGGAGAGTGACGACGACGAAAGAGGAGTGAGAACTGCCGGCGGAGAGAGAGAGAGAGAGAGAGAGAGAGAGAGAGAGATGCCGACGGCGACAGAGCTTCCATACGACGGCGAAGAGATTCCTATGATGGTGACAGAGTTTTCACATGCGACGCAAGCCCTGAGCGGAGAAGAGTTCGGCGATGACTACAAAGAGGGACGGTAGCTGCGATGGTTGCGGTACTGCGAGGCTACGGGGTTGCGTTTGGGGACTAGGGTTCTTTCAATTTTCAGAGAGAAATAGAGGAGTGGGATTGAGGCTGCATTTAGGGGATTACTAGATTATGGCTCTTTCTTTTTTTTTAAAGGGTTAAATGACATCATTTTGAGGGGTGATAGCGAATCGAAAACTCTCAAATAAACCAACTAGTCCCGATAATTTACCGGTTAACCATCGATTTATCTGATCTTTTGACTGATTTTTTGACAAGAAATTTATGAAATCAACCGAATTGATTAGATGACCAATTTTCAATTAACTCAGTTAAACCAGCTGATCTGATTCGATTTTTAGAACTATGATTCTAATAAAGGCATTGGCTCCAAACCCATTTCAACAATGCCATAACAAGTTTGGAATGATTGATGCAACCCATTTCAGCATGACGGAGATAATACATTATGAATCACACAACATCAGTAATGTAGACAATTAGTTGTTAATTGTCATATTTTTAGTAAGTTCTAACCTCAAAGTTAGTTATGAGATAGTTAATGATAATTGAATCATTTATTAGATATTTATTTCTAGTTAGCAAATGAGTTGAATAAGATAGTATATAAGCTTGTAAAATGAGATGAGAAACTTAAGGTTTGTTCTTGTAAATCTTATTGGATGAAGCTAGTAAAAACACCATACTCTTCTCTTCTCGACTCTCTTTTCTCTCCTCACAAGTTAGATCTGTTCTATTTTCTCTACTATCTAAACTCACAATTTTGTTATGGAGTTTTAGATTTTTTACTATGTAATTTTATATATTCATTTAGATGTTGATGTGAATTAAAAATAAAATTTTAAAAAGCGACGATTACTATTAATTCTCTAGTTGAATTCTATCAGATTTGGTAGAAATTAGTTATTGTTTTATTGATGATTTTACTCTTACTAATCATAGCTTAGTTATTTTAAGAAGGTGATAAGATAAAAATAATTCAATTAAACTTTTTAATGGTAATTAGTCACAAAACTGACAAAAGTAATGTTTGGGCCTCCTGCAGGAATCTTAATATTCCATGATCCGGTAGAGGGTAACGGATGCCTTTCTAACATATGTCACATTATCACGTAATAAAAGCCACAGATAATGCAAATTATTGCTTCAATGATTTGATGAGGAGCAACATCATACAAGATTATAAATCCTGATTGATTTCTTTATTTTTTTTTTCAGTATATTCGTTTTTAAAATTTTGTTATAAAAATATAAATAGAACCCAACCGGACCTAATCCCCTAATATCCCTGTACATTAGTACATTCATATTAATACCGATCTTATCATTCATTGACTCACTCACATCCATACATCCATACATGATGTTATCACAATTTGTAAAAACGTGTGAATTTTTCTGCACAACTACAAAAAGTGGTTTGAAAGGAGAGGACAAAAAAAATAATGATTTTTTTTTTATTTTTTTTATCTTTTTCTTTCTAAATTCCAAACTAATAAAAACTACTTATTTTTTAATGGATGCTCATCATTTCATCACAATAAAATATATAGAATATATATTTTGCACAAAGTATAAATTCGTATTCTGCATATATCTTATAATAGTAAAAATTAATTAAAAAATCGTTAACAATTTAACATATTTCACTAAATTATTTAATATAATACATAATAACATTTAAATTATTATTTTCAGATGAAAATATCCCTGTCTAACTAAAGTACTAAACTCATAATAAATTTCAAATAAAATAAATATAATATAAAATTTGACAATATTATGCATATAAAATTGGTTATGTAAGTTGAGCTGGCAGCAAACACCCTTTCAATGTCCCGCTTTCATTCATCAACAGGTCAGTAATCACTACAAACTCATACTCACTTTACTTTCTCTTCAAAATTTCAACGATCATGTCAAATATTAACTGGAATAATGACAATGGGATGAACATATCATATGATTCATACACAAATTCTCGTATTTTACAGTTACGATGATTCTATGGCAAGTCATTGCTATTATTCTTGCTTTGAATTCGGTGTCTGGAAACCAGAAGCTGAGAAATGAGGTGGTGTTTGCGGAGCATGGAGCGGTGGCGACGGACGATCGGCGGTGTTCGAGGATCGGAAAGGATGTTCTGCGGGAAGGAGGGCACGCGGTGGATGCGGCGGTGGCGGCGGCTCTTTGTTTGGGGGTTGTGAGCCCGGCGTCAAGTGGACTGGGGGGTGGAGCATTTATGCTTCTGAGGTTGGCGGATGGGGTCGCAAAGGCCTTTGATATGAGAGAAACTGCTCCTCTTCATGCTTCCCAGGTAACAACCATTCTTTATCATCTTCACAAGCGATTGCAATTTTGTCTCAAGCTAAATTAAAAAATACTGTCTCCCAACCAAAATCACTTGCTAATATCAATGTATTTTTATATAAATACATATATAATTTATCTGTATATTTTATATTTTAAAATATTTTATTTTAATAATTAGTTTTATTATACACTTAAGATAATTAAGGTAATATATATAAAAAAATTTATTTTTAGATTTTTTAATTTAAAAATAATTTAATTATTCTATTAATTTTTATAATTTTACTGAATTTGTAATTATATTTTTATATTTTTTAATTAAATTTTTTATTATTTTTAATTTTGTAATTAAATTTATTTTATATAAAAAATATTAAAATTGATAAAATAATTTTTTTAAAATATATGTAGTTAAAAATGTAGTTAGATTTTTTATTACGAATATTTTTAATTTATAAAAAAAATATTCAATTAACTCTAATATTTTTTACATAAGAAATGATTTATTACAAAATTACAAAAAAATATAGACTTAATTAAAAAATAAAATATATGAACCTATACAAATTCGCAATTGAGACTTTGTATTAAATAAAAACTTTTGATTAAATTTTTTCAACTAATTTTATGATAAATAAAATTTAATTTTGAAAATTTTGTTTTCGTAATTAATGTTGAATGAACTATGAATATTCTAAAAATAAATATTTTAAAATAAATTTTCTTCTGAAAAATAAAAACTAGTAAGAATTTAATCATACTTTTATCTATCGTAAGAATTTAGTTATAAATTTTAAATTATAAAAATTTAATTAAAAATTGATAAATATTGAACTTATATGTCTAAATAAATTTTTTTAATATTAACACTAATATTTCTTTAAATTCGGACGTCATATTCTGAGAGAAAACTGCATCACAAAAGTGAATGGATCCAAGTTAAATTAAACGATGGCCTTTGGAATAGATATGTTTAAGAAAAGGAATTGTACTTAAAAATGATAGCTTTTGGGATAATGGTAAGGTCATGGGTTAAATTCCCCTGACAATGGTCAAGTATGTCTTCCGGCAAAAATAATAAAAAATATACCTTCTGGTTTAGCAGGTACACCTTAGTTTTTAAATATTTAATCCTTGTAATAATTTATTTTTGTTTTCCTATTTTTTAATTTTGAAAAAGATTAAAATGATTAGTTTTAATTTTTATACTTTTATTTTGGTTTTGTTAAATAATCTCCCTGTAATATTAAAATAGTTTATATGTTTTATCCTTAGAATTGTCGGCATTCATATCATTCATGGTAAAAACAATAGTTTATTCTGGACTTAAAACACAAATCACAAATTTTTTACAACAAATTTTTTTTTAGCCGTTACATATAATTTTCATTGATTGTGTTTTAAGGGAATTTTCTTTTCATCGTCCCATAACGATTTTATGTTAAGCTTTGTACCGGTTTTAATTACTGCAATTTACCGTTGTTCTAGTGAACTTTCTAATGTCATTATTGTCTGTCATGAATTATCCAAAATTTTCAGGACATGTACGGTGGCAATGCTACTTTGAAGGCAAAAGGTGGCCTCTCCGTGGCTGTTCCGGGAGAACTCTCCGGCCTTCACGAGGCATGGAAACAACACGGGAGGCTTCCATGGAAGCGACTCGTAAGGCCGGCCGAGATTCTTGCCCGCCGAGGATTCAAGATTTCGCCATACCTCAGGATGCAAATGGAACAAACAGAGTCAGGTATATTGCAAGACAAGGGTCTTCATAGCATATTTGCACCAAATGGAGAACTCTTGAACATTGGTGAAGTATGTTACAATAAGAAACTGGCCGACACTCTTGGAGCTATTGCCATGTTTGGTCCACAAGCCTTCTATGGTGGATTGGTTGGCCATAATTTGGTTAAGGATGTTCAGAGTGTTGGAGGGATATTGACCATGGAAGACCTAAAAGGATATCAAGTTAAACAAACCAAACCAATAACAAATGATGTTCTTGGACTTGAGATTCTTGCCATGCCTCCTCCTTCAGGTGGGCCTCCAATGATGCTTGTAAGTATATGTAATTCAATACATTGTGATTTTTTTAGTGTAAAACATTATTTTTCTTAACGGTTTTTTTTTTTTTTTCTAAAATACTCTTAATGTTTAATTTTATTTAATTTCGTCTCTAACATTTTTTATTTGTGTCAAAATTATTCCTAAATACTAACTCTATCTAAAACGTTATGGACAAAATTAAAAACATAACCGTTTAAACTTTAGGAATATTTTCAAAAAGGGAAAGTATATGGAGCCAATGGTTTAAGCGTAGTACAATGGAGGTTTAGGAAGTATTAGAGATATAATCATTAGTGTTACATTGTCCTATCAGGTTACACTTTTGGGATGAGTGGTTTCATGATATGATATTAGAATTCTAGATCCGAAAGGTCAGGGATTCGATCCTTTGTGAACCCCAAAATCAGTTTAAGTTTGTATACTTAGGCCATTGGCTCCCTAGCACTACTCTTTCAAAAAAATTACAAATATTAAAGACAAAAAATATATTTTATCTTATTTTGAGTTCTCTCTCTTTTTTTTTTTTCAATTTTAGTAAATTTTTAAACTTGTTCACAACAGAGAAAAAGTAGTCCATCTGCATTAGGAACCATTTTCTTTCAAAAACTTAAAATCACTTAATACAAACATACAAATTTTTTCAAAATTACAAATTGTTTTATATCCGACAATAACCTCACTAACCTTAGATTAAGGATTTAGTTTAATCTCATGTTCTATTACAGCTGCTGAACATTCTAGCACAATATGAGCTCCCTTCAGGACTTTCTGGCTCCCTTGGGTACCATAGAGAAATTGAAGCTTTGAAACATGTTTTTGCTGTGAGAATGAATCTTGGAGACCCTGATTTTGTGAACATAACTGCTGTTCTTTCTGACATGCTTTCTCCTGAGTTTGCTAAAGTGCTAAAGAATGACATCATTGATAATAGAACTTTTGGTCCCGATCATTATGGTGGCAGGTAGGCTTCTAATTTCACGAATTAAACTAATTCAAAGCTACAATTTGCCACCAATATTTATTTTTTCTAAATTAAAAGTAAAATACATTTTTATCTTGAAAATATAAAAGAGTAAACAAATATATCATCATTCTAATTTCTAAATTCATGCAACTTTACAACTGTATTTTTTTGGTCCGTAGCAAATTAATTATGGTCTTTGGATGCCATATTTGACTTGTAGTCAATTCCTTGTTCCATATGTCAATCCAACATTTTAAGCATTTATAGCGAATGCTAAGAAAAATGCATTCAATCCGTTGACAAACAATCAATCAAAGCTTGCGTGTCATATTAGCAAACTAGACTTTGTTTGCTAATTTTTTTTTTCCTGAATGATTCAGTAAAATAAATTATGTTATCAATTTGTATCATGATGCAATCAGTTTTGCCGAGAAAGACGAGAGATCTAATTATTTATTTTTTTATTAATTTAAATTTTTGAAAAAATTGATTTCATGCTATGATATTAGAACCTCTATAATTTAAGGTGAAAACTTAGGTGTAGTCAACTTCACCTAAAATTTTGACTTAATTTTTTTTTAACGAGTCTCAATTATTAACTTCAGGTGAAATTACTGAATTTCTAAATTCAATTTTTTTTATTCTAAAAAAAGGATTTTAAGATAAATCCAAAAAGAAAGAGAAAAAAAATTATGCAAAAATTGTACACAAATTAAAAGAAATTTTTGAGTAAAAAAACATATTAAAAATATAATTATTCATGTGCCTTTTCTTGAAAAAATAATTTTATGATGAGAAAATAAAAATTGAGTTATGTTATTTGTACTATCTAATACGCGGAGTTGGTGCAGATTTTTTATTATGATTGCATGAAATATGCGATCAAATTTGTGCGAGTCCCTCAGCCTATCCAATGATAAAAATAAATGTGTTGACAGGCTAACATTTTTCATGTGATTATGATTTCCATGTGTATCGAAAACTGTTAAATTCTTTGGTGAATTTACTTGCCTTGTCCTTTACAGGTGGAATCAGATCCATGATCATGGTACTAGTCATCTAAGCGTCATTGATCTTGATCGCAATGCAGTGTCCATGACTACCACTGTGAATGCATATTTTGGTTCAAAGATCCTTTCACCAAGCACAGGAATAGTACTAAACAATGAGATGGATGATTTTTCCATGCCTATGAAAAATGTCTCCAACGACGTTCCACCTCCTGCTCCGCCCAATTTCGTCGCGCCCGGAAAGCGGCCGTTATCGTCCATGAGTCCAACTATTGTCCTCAAGGTAAAAACCCTTTTCCAGCAAACTACCCTAATTGATTTAGATATCTAAATGGGATAAAGTTTTGATTTAGAATTTTAGATCTTAACGTTTGTAATTTTGTGATAAGTTTTAATTTTCTTTCTAACGTTTAAAATGTTATATTTGTATTACAAATGTTTTATTTCGGGCTTGTTTGGATGAGCTTCTAAGAAAAGATCTTTTTTCGAGTTATCTTTTTTTAAAAGATCTTATAGAGAAGTAAAAGTAATTTTATGTTTAGATATCTCATGTAAAAAGGTCTTTTTATCTATCAATTATGTTTGGGTATAACAATATAAAAGTACTTTTTTGTTTATTTATTACATGAAAAACATCTTTTTTTTAAGGAAAAAAGATCTTTTAAAAAAAGATGTAAATTACAGCTTCTCAAAAAAGATCTTTTTTTGATTTTACTAGTGCTTTTACTTTTACTACTAGAAATTTGCCAAACACGTTAAAAAATAAAAAAAGATCTTTTTTCATTGAAAAAAGATCTTTTTTTAACAAAATAATGGCGCCCAAACATGTTCATCCTATTTTATTCCTCTAGTAAGTATTAAATTTTATTTTCAAAAATATTGTTTCTTTCTTTATTATTATCATCATTTTTTTTATTATTCTGTCGTTTTTACTCTCAAATCACTATGATTACTATTATGATCACTACAACTATAATCTTTGCGACCACCTAAAAGAAAATCATAATGGTGAAAGGAATATTTTTGAAAGAAAAATTTTAATTTTGACCAAGGACTAAAATGAGATAAAATAAAACATTTAGAATAAAAATATGACGTTTTAAATATTAAGGACGAAATTAAGATGTAGACCAATTCTAAAATCTAAATGCTCCACCTATAAATGCAGATTATGATGGTTGTTAGTTACCTTGAAAAATCAATGGTCTTGGAAAGTTTTCATACCATTTTATTTAAGGAGAGTTATTTTGAACCGAATGTAATGTATGAGAGCTTTGGCCTAACGGCTATCGGTATCACTAACCAGTTTGGTATAACTTGTGATAATGGCTGAATAGGATGGGAAATTGCAAGCTGCAGTAGGTGCTAGTGGAGGAGCCATGATCATAGCTGGAACATCAGAAGTTATTCTGAATCATTTTGTGAAAGGAATGGATCCTTTTTCTTCTGTAATGTCTCCAAGGGTCTATCATCAGGTACTTCTTCCTTGCCTTCATGGTTTAACCGTTATGGTCGCCTTGCAATGCAGAGAATTACAAAATAAATAAACAGACAAAAGTACACATGAAAGAATTTGAAGTGCACCAAAATACATATAAAGATTCGTAAATATCAAAGTGCATCTTAGAAATTGTTTTCAATGGATAAAAGTTCAATCAAATATTTGTAAATAGCAAACCCTTAATAATTACATGACACATTTTGTTCATCGAAAACAATCTTTTGGATATACTTTAATATTTACAAATTTTTTATATGTACTTTGTCCACCCCAAATTTTTTTTATGTGTATTTTTGTTTATTTACTCTAGAAAAAACTATTAAAAATTAGAAACTAGTATAAGTAAGAAACTAACTAATCACAGTCAGCACTTAACCAATTTCTCAACTCCTAACAGTTTCAAATTACAATAAAATTAACACTGGAATAGTCTTTTGTTTTTGCCACTTTTTGAGATTACCTGTGTAACTGGCCAATGTGGTTTATTCATGCAGCTTATACCTAATGTGGTCAATTATGAGAATTGGACAACTGTGAGTGGTGACCACTTTGAACTTCCTTCTGACATAAGGGCAGCCCTTATAAGTAAGGGTCATGTCCTAAAGGGCCTTGCAGGTGGTACAATTTGCCAACTTGTAGTTCAAGACATTGATCCTTCAATGGGGAATAATAAAGAAAGTGGAAAGCTTGTGGCTGTGAGTGACCCAAGAAAGGGTGGTTTACCTTCAGGCTTCTGAGATACAAATCCTCCATCATCGTCATATCTTTGCAGTTTTACTTTAATTAGACCAATAATAATGCTTAGGATAACCATTTTTGAGATATTAAAAAAAAACAATATTGGTACACCTAGTTTGTGAATCATTGATTTGGACAAGTCATGCATCAGTTTGCAAGATAATTGGAATTAAGTTTGCAAGATAATTAGAATTAAGTCCGAAAGTGATTCCTCAGAACCCGAAATTAGCAAAAATATACAACATTAGTTTCTACTGGCGAGATAAATCACTTCATGAAAAAAGACCGAAAGATTAACATGGTATACTTTTATCAATTTTAAAGATATAACTAGTGCAATTAAAATCTCGAGAAATATTTTAATGCAAACAACCAATCTAAAGGATTACTTTGGAGCTTTACCCACTTAGTTGCAAAATAAGGGAGACCCTTTGATTATGTGATAATTATATTATTACTGGGAATAGTATTAAGGGCAAACTACATTAATTTATCCTAAAGTTTAGTAAAATTCAACCAAATTTCGTATTTCTAAACGCATATGTTAATCTTTATTGAGATTTAAGTAATAATACAGTCGGTACCTTTGTATTTTAAGATACAAAGATATAAGTGAGAGAAGAATAAACAAAGATATAAGTTCTGTAGAGAGAACAAGAATTTAAGTGGGAATAAACAGAAAATGCAGAATCAACTAAAATAAAACTATGTTCTTCAAAAGATAGTCCATTGATCTTCAAAAACACACAACATAATATTATACACATTTTACATGACCAACTTCCAAGCAGACTTATTGTAAATATTTGATTTTTGCAACAAACCTATACCAATGCGTCCAAAATTAATTCATTTACAAACTCATGCATAAAATTATGAGAGCAATCATATTTACAACTTCTCCATAACTCAAAAGACTGCTGAAAAAAATGAGCATCCCTGTACCACCCCGTCAGCCGCGTGGTACACGGTTTTCTCATGCTCCTAGCCAAAGAAACTTGGCCGCATTTCATCACACCGCAGTTCACGTTACAAGTTAGGATTCTTACACTTGTTGAAGAAGACTAAGCTGGTTCGCGAGGACGATCCGACCAAAGCGAGCTCAGAGCTCTCAGGCGTTGGAAGTATTCCCCCATAGCAAGCAAGCATCGAGCTGCCTGACGGATAGTCAATATTCGAGACATCTGCTGCAGTGTCTCCTTCCGAAGATGATCAGCCTGGTGTACATAAAAGCATGGTTAATTTCTCTAATCACAACATGGTTGAATTTCCAATACAAAAGACATAGCTAAACCTCAGAATTCACATGACAATGTATGTAGAAGAAGTTTAGCTAATGATCCTAAAGCATGGTTATATTTCCTTCTTTCACTTACTGATTGATATATGAATCCTATTACTAGATACAGATTAATCCGAAACGGGGTTTGTTGCTTCCCCGTCCAACACGATTTCGTTTATGACCTTTCTTAGAGTCAAACTCAAGACGTAAAAGGACAGGATCTAGACCTTACACTGCTAGACCAACTTCATATTGGTAAAGCATGGTTTTGCTTAATATTTCATTGATTATGCTTGAAATATAAGAATATCATTCTACTTTATGATTTGAACAAATAAAATAATAATAAATATACCATTATGTGATGAAAAATCATTATTACTTAGGCCTCCCTTGGGGATCTACTGAAGTGTACAATGGTAAGGTGGTTACTATAAATGCTTAATGATGAAATTGCCAAACAAGAAACAAGCATTATAATAGTGACCAATTGGTAGTTTTAAATGAACAGAATTATCTTGACATCAAACAGAAACTAATCACTTCTGATCCTACTTCACATTACCCAAATGATAGATTTAAAGCACAGTACCATGTTTACAATTTCTTGAACATAATCGGCAAATACATAAATTTACACAAGCTTCAAATTTTAATATTGGATCTGTTAATGACTTATATACTATTGTAGTTGATTGTAGAATAGAATCACAGGGATGCTGGGAAATTGGTGAAATCTGGCAAGTTTTCTTCCGGAATTCGGAACAAAAATTTTGCAACGAATATGGAAAAATGCGTTACAGAATTTAAAACAAATTTCCATTTCAAATTCTATAATTCACTTTTCCAGATTTTGACACATCACTATTAAAAAAATCAGGGACATACTTTTCCTAGTTTGAGATATCGCTTCAGGACAAAAAAATGGTCAGAATCCGAAATCTTCATTTCCGGGATTCTTGAAGAAGGAAACCAGGAGACTGCTTTTCAATGAAAAAGGGTTTAAGCAGCCCTTCAAGAGTGTATATACACAAAAAAGAAATAAGAAAAATAAGAAGTTGGCAACTACTGAACTACATAATCTTTCAGAATTCTCTACTAATCAAATTTCCCTTTTAATAGAAGAGGGTAGAAAGAGAAAAAAATATGTGGATTCAGAAAGTACTTTTACAAAACCATGTAAATAAATCATGTGCAAAAAATTAATACCCGCATAAGGAATGCTTGGATAAACAACATAGTAGAAAGGGATTTTTTTTATCAAATTGAAGGTAATGGCTAATTAAAAAAAGAAAAGGGGGGGGGGGGGG
Source organism: Arachis stenosperma (assembly GCF_014773155.1). NCBI lineage: Eukaryota > Viridiplantae > Streptophyta > Magnoliopsida > Fabales > Fabaceae > Arachis > Arachis stenosperma. Next base: position 16,325,808 of record NC_080386.1, on the reverse strand, counting down.
GGGTATATTACCTGGTTCACAAAGCTCACAAGAGCTTCCAACTTCTCTATTGCAGTAGCCATCTGTGGAATATAACTTCCTTCCATCAGTTGTCCGGCGGCTATGCTATCAGCAAGTGTTTGCTGTAGTTTCTCCATACCTTGTGAAAGGGCGTCTTCGGCTTGCTGACATGATTGTCCGAGGTTGCAGACATCCAATCGTTGTTGCTCCGTCAAAGGTTCAATCAAAGGAAGAAGAACCTGCAATTGAGTATGCCACGACATGATTGGATATTTGCGTAAAACATTTTTACATTAATAGTGCATCGCAATTAAATCCAAAGATATAAACTTAATTTAATCAAGGAACTCAATTAAGTCCTTCGCAAATTTCGAAATGCAGGTGTAAAGATGCAATTTTGAGTTCTGGCCAAGATAATAAATCTCTTTAGACAATCAAAAACATTTTGTCGAATATGAATCATCACCTTTAGAAGTTCAGAGGGTCGAAAGCCTCCAATCCATAAGAAAAATCTCTCGGCCGTAGTTTTCCACATGCCAGACATTACATAGAAAACGTCTGCTTTTGCAGCAGCAGATTTCATACGAAAGATTTCGGTGTAGTGATTCATCATATCATCTACAAGTATCCTCAGCTCTAAGTCACCAATATGAGAATTTAAAGCGTTTCTCAGTTCTAAGATTTGACTATTTTGCTTCTCAACCCAGTGTCCATACTCCATCTCGAAAGCTGTGATTCCTGCAAATCGGGTATTCTGAGAATGCCAGAAGTAATTGGAAAAAAGAAAATAAAAGAAAAGAAAAAGAGTACTATAACACATTAAAGAAGACATAATTTATAATACATTACATCAACCAAAATGAACTAAGACTAGCTTTATGTGAAACCATGAAAATTTCTACCATCAATTGGGGTTACAAGATTGATTTTGATTTGAGACCAAAGGTTGCCAAGGGACTGAGGCAACAAATATTAATATTATGATATGGAAGATGCTAAAACAAGAATTTAGGCATCTATTTGCCATTTAGGACAGTTAAAAGAAACAGAATATGATTAACTTAAAAATCTAAAAACAGTAAAACACCAAATTTTGAAGGCATGGAATTAGAAGTAGTAGCATGATAACAGACCAACCTGAATTAATAGGTCCAGCAAAACCTAGATGATTAGTATCCAATCCACCGGCTACATACATTCCCTGCGGTTTTGTCGGCTCAGGATATTAAGTTGACCGGCAAAAAAGTTATGATATTTATCAACGAATAATGATCTATTGAGAAGAAACCATACTGCACCTGCTGTCTCACACGTTCAAGCTCTTGCTCTAGCTGCATCAACTTCAAACGACTAGATTCTAATTGCTGCACATAGGCCTGTAAGGCAAATATCAGAATTCTCATCAACATTAGCAATATCTAAACACAGTACATGTATGTTGACATATCTATCGATGTATAGCGACCATTCAAACCTTTTTCCGCAAACGACTCTTCCGAGCAGCCTCTCGATTTTGCGCAAGTCGTCTCTGTATCTGCATGTTTAAACATGTAAGATTCCTACTTTTTTTATACTTATATATATTTTAATTACTGCATTTGTAAAACATCTTATTCTCACCTTATCAATAGGTTTACTTGCTTCTTGGTCATATTTGATATTCGTTCCCAGGATACCATGAGAAGCATCCTCTGACTAGGCAACAAACGGCATAAACAGATTTGATTAGTAGGCAGAATAGGCATTCTCATTTCCCAAGAAAACATAGCAAGAAATTCTGTAAACTCGTGGTACCTGACTATCAAACTTAATGTCGGCTTCATCAATTAAGGGAATGGATGCACTTAAATTGACATTACTTTTGAGGCTATCTCCCCACATATTGATCTGCTGGATAGGATCATACACGCCCATCCTTCTCGAGGAAACGAACTGCGTCGATGGTGAATTCATGCTCTATGGACTAATCGACACAGAAATTCAGTCAGTGTTCAGCATTCAACACATACATGTATATCAAACTGCGGCCAAGGAAAAAGAAAAACATTAATGCTCAATCAATCTTGCACTAATAAGCACAAGTTATAATGTATACATATGCCTTCAAGAGATGACATTATCAAGTAACCATTCAATGAAAATCAATCAATATGATTGTTAAGATCAAATAATCTTCTATTTATATAATATAACCAATTCATTACTACACAAGTTACACACAAGAAAAGCGAATGCAAAAGGATAGATGCCTTTATAGAAATAGTGATCATTTAAAACACATTAAACCAAACTCTTTTGAAATACTACTCAAACGTTTGCTTGAAAAGTTGCTCAAAAGTTACCAATTATGTGTCTTTCAAAATAAGACTGCAAAAAGCTATCAGCTGAAAAGACCAAAACACTTTAACAAGAAACAGAAGAAGATGGTGCTGACAAGAATAAGCTATTTAGCTTAAAGACTAAAAGAGCCACTATTGACCATGATGAAGAAGAAAGATATTTATGATTAAGAAGATATAAAATTAAAAAATAAAAATAGAACTGGGATTCACACATGCACATGCCCCTTCCAATATCATAGTAATAGTAGTAGGAGGGTGAAGGGACCAAAACCAACATAGAAAAGGGTAGCAGAAGATTAATAGGAACCCTTTAAATAACTTAATTATCAATCCAATTTCAAGAAAAATATAGGAAAACCAGACAATAACACAAACACAAACACTGCATAATTCATAATTCTGTTTAACCAATTATATTAATCCAAGCTTTTAGTTTTTTTCTTCCTTCATCATAGCCACAAAAACAACACCACCCTATGCAAAAGATTCCACAGTACTTCTATCTTTTCTTTTCCAAAACAAACCAAAAAAGATGTTAAAGGCTTACATATAAAGGACACATGAAAAACCAAATCCTAAACTATACCCTTTTCCTTTTCCCAAAGGGCAACACCAAAAGAAGTAGCAATAACTAACTGGAAGAAGAAAGAAAGTACCGGTAATCCTAGAAGAACTCGAAATTGTAGCAAAGACAAGAAACAAAAGCAAGCTTAGTTCAAAAACAAAAGACAAAAGCATCTCTCTCTCTCTCTCTCTATGCTTCTTATGTCATAAACTACAAAACAGTGTGTGATCCGTACTCACTTCAGTGGCTTCCTCGTTTTCCACAGCACTTATATGGATTAGGATAATTATTTATTGAGTACTATATTAAAAAAAAGGAAAATTAGAATTAAAATTAACAAAAAGGGGGCTAATAATAATAAAAGCCGAACCTAAGAGTTATAGAAAGGTAGCTTTGTTGAAATGAAGAAGCAGCAGAAAGAAAGTACTCATGAGTCATTCATAACCATAAACCTTCCATCATTGCGTTGAGAAGACGACGCCTTTCACAATGCCCAATTTTTTATTCATCAAAATGGAAGATGAAGCCCACCATTATTATTTTTATGATTTTGTATAAAATATTTTACATTATTTGGCCAATCATATTTATTTCTTTAAAAAATTATTTATTTAATTAATATAAAATAAAATTATTTTTGATGATGATTCTAATAGTTAACATAATTGTTCCATTGTAACTTCTTTTACTGTATAACTTATTAAAATTTAATTTTAATATACTCTCGGTATAAAATTATTTTACATATGTATTTAACTATATAATATTATATTAATAAAAATAATTAATTTTTATATTAACTGTATTATTATTTAAAAAAACGGTTATACTCTCTATAAGTGTTTGTTAAATTTAGAATATATTTTTATTTTGGTGGCTTGAATAAAAAAAAAAAAAAGCCAATAATTTATAATTCAAATAATATAGTTCTCTATATTTATTTAGTGATTAGAGGTTCGACTTTACTTTTGGTAATAAAATAAAATAAAATAAAATGAGTAAAATGTAGAGTTTGTGTTGTAGGATGTAATTGCAAATATTAATTTTGTGGGGGGTGCTGTGGGTGTAAGTGAATGGGAGTGTTGAGGAACAGAGAGTCAAACAAGAATTTGAGGGGAGAAGAAGGTATCGCAGTCATGGTCATGTTTCCACTACCACGCACTAATGTGCGCACCAGGTGGATCACCCCATCACAATTCATCAATCACCACCCTCTTTTAAGTTTCCCTACCACCGCCGTCACCACATTTTCCGGCCACCGCAACATCCTCACCACTAGTGGCTGTCTTCTTTTATTTTCTCATATTTTCATTTTGCTCACAATGCTTTAAGTC